>NC_057938.1:44193145-44493145 GCF_018555375.3 Anguilla rostrata
TGGATGCAAATCAGTTTTGTCATTCTGGAACATTCCCAAGTTGAATATTTCAGTCCAAAGCACTTCTTGCTTATGCTCAGTTTGTGTTAACCAAGTTATGTCTTGTCTAACATGTTTATGTTTTTATAATAAATTATTTTATAATCAAGTCTATGCTTTGTCACTGCCACAATGAAGAATTTCTTCACAGGAGATGTGCAATTTAAACACAGGTTCAAGTTTGGAACTTGCTCTGTAAGCTATTTGGAGAGGAAGAACTACATTTCAGTGACTTCTACCTAAAGTTCTACATCCACCCAACATCTGTAGGGTGGCGGCAGTACATGATTAGTATAACTGTTCCCAGTTTTGATATTCTGAGATTGTGTAGCCATTTTTAAATGCTGGATGGATTTAGATCCTTTGGAAGTTTTATACAAACCCGCTACGTAATGTGGTGTATTTATAACTACACTTAAATTAAAACTGAAATTAAATGGCACAAATTTATATTGCAATACTTAGATGAGCCATAACCATTGAGGTCCAACAGTTATGGTAATCAAATTGTATGCCACACAAATAGTTCTTCAACCACTGTAGATTTGCAGGACTTGATTGCTCGCCTGCTGGACGTATTCGAGAAAAGATCGGCTATTTCCGCTACCTCACGTGGGTCTTGAATCGTGAAACCCGAAGGTGTTCTAGTTGCCGTGGAAACCCGGCAATAAACGCCACTCCGGTTAGCTTTTTTGGAAAGGTGATGCCGTGGGATTAATCTCACGCAACCGTGAGAACTTAATTCAGTGAAATATAGCGAACTGTAACAGTACGAGCAACTTTGTATACATTTAAGCTTATTAGCCAGCAAGCTTACCTGTAGCTAATTCACGACTTGCGATTTACAGCTGTCCAAAATCATTGAAAGTTAATTCTTTAGGTGCTCAGCGTTTAGAGAGAGGTTTTAGAGAGACAACGATTCATAGAAACTAGTGTAATGACTGCTCGTTGGGATTATTAGCTAGTTCTGCAAATTGCCCATTAAAGTTCAGAATGTCTCGTGCTCAAGCTGAAAGCGTCATCAAAAATATAATTCGTGAAGTTGCTCAGGAATGTGCGGGGAAAGGACAGAGCGTCTCAGAGACTTTAGTGGCGTTTATGGTGAGTAGTAAATGTATATATTTCGACATTAAATTAGATAAAACTAAATCACATCATACTAAATGTCTGCTCTTTCATATTGAAAATACCGTTGTGAAAAACTAGTTTTGTGCGCTAGCGCTATTTATAGGCCTGTAGCTACCGCTATAATCTAATTTAGAGTTCAATTAATGACGTCCGTTCCTTGTTCTTAGGTAAAAGCTGTTGTTTTAGACCCAAGAAATCAATTCAACGTAGATCGGACTCTTACAAACAACGATGTGCGAAACCTAATTGAGGTAAAGTATTATTGTTGAGTATTAAATTGCATAGTTATATTGTGAGTATTGTTATAGTATTAAATTGGTTCATACTTTTGCGGGTTTCACTTCCGGCCTCTTATTTTAATCGATAAGATTAGCAACCTGACCTCTGCAACGATGAAATCCTCGCTACAAGCATGTTTGTAACAGGCGATCTGCGCCACCTATTGGCCACAATTAAACCTATAGCACAATAACATGGAAGAGGTCCTAATTTTCTGCCAGCTTTTGGCGACTGGACAGTGTAACAAACAATCTCAAAAATGGAATGTTGTATTCCAGGTGTGTGGTCTGTAAGTAGTAATCTAAAATACTACACATTTTTGTGTGTATGTGGGATAGAGCCTAATTCTGATGACAGTGCTTTCATTGTAGTTATGTGTTGACCGCCTCCTGGATCAAGAAAGTCCTGCCCTTGACACAATCAAAATGCAGGTCTATTTTGATATGAATTACACATCACGACGTGAGTGGAAAATGATTGAATATGAAAATTTCTTGCAAAGATTTTCTAAGTTTTGAACATACATTTATATGTAATATTTCTCTTTTGATGAAACATTTTTATCATTTAAAAAACTTATTACAATCCTTTTTACAACAGGAACAATGTCTAGTCAAATTCTTGAGATCGTTTACACTATTTTCATGGGCCTAATCCACTGCAAATAAGTCACCTGGTGTGTGTGTGTGTGTCTGGTGGTCCAGGTGAGCTCCTGGAGGAGCACCAGCGCGTGCTTCGGTCCAGGCTGGCTGCAGTGAGTCGTGAAATTACCGAGAGCAGGGTCAAGGACCGCGAAGAGCTTGACATCCTTTACCGCAAGATCGTTAGCTACATGCTGCTTCGCTCAGGCGTAGGATCCCCTACTGACATAAATACAGTGCGGGAGGCAACCGGTAGGCTACCTATAAACCCTAACGCTCTCACATTTTCCGGAGCCTGAGAACAGGGCCAAGTTTGCTTAATTGTTGTGTGAGCTTTGGCTCAATGGTCATTTTGAATTTGGATCTGTAGTTTTTAAATTGCTTTACTCAATGACCTTCAATGACTTCCTGCTTCTCTAACTGGTCTTTGCATCTTCGGAAGCTGCCTTGCAGAGTGTGTTCCCCCAGTCAGAGATGGGCACCTTCATGTCCCTCCTTAGGAAGGACAAGGAGCAGCAGCTGAACGAGCTCAGCATGATCGTCTTGGGCATCCGTCTCTTCAATAGGGACAGCGGCAAGGGAGGGGAGGGAATTGACGATCGTAAGTTCCCACATGTCTCAGCAGAGACCCTAACACTGGACCGTGGTCACATGATCATGTATTTGGTTGCTATTAGCATAACAGTGAAAACCTTACCTTATTTGATTTTCAAACCAAAACCTTAAAAGCGCAAAAATAAAAAAACTTTTGTTTTTAAATCCATGCACAGTGCCTTCAGTCTTGAAAGAGGCCATTTCCACCACCAGGAGTCACATTCTATCAGAGCTCAAGGCCTCGGCGTTCTTAGCCTCCCAGCAGACAACCTTGCTGGAGTGGCTGCATGACCCTGTGGACGGGCCCAGCAACTTCTTCATCCCCAAGCCCCTGCTGAATCAGGCACTGTACAACGTGAGGCAGCACGAAGCTTTCCTGAACATCATCTTGGTGAGCTGCATGGCATAGAAGGCTGAATCCCAGCGAGCAAAAGCCAGAATCTAGACGTCTAGAGGGGTATAAATCTTGGTTGAGACATTTTGGCATAAACTGACTAAGCTAACCCCAGTATAGCTCAGGTTTTACCTGGCTACTTCCTAGTCCGCTAGAAAACTTTTTAGCCAGGTTTTCACCTGAACGCTACGTCTGCTTTTCACCATAATAACATCACTGGGATCCTGAATGCTTGAAGGTAGAATCTATGGATTAATACAGAGGTCCAGTTTTGTTAAATTTTTTTATTTTATGTGCTGCAATAACTGCAGGATCTTGAATGCAATCTAGAATGTGTTCCATGTTTCCTCCCGCGTTATGTCTCTCACATTTGCTGATGTAACATCCCCCATCAGGCAGACGCGGGCTTATGTGAAATGCAAGTGGAAGCGCTGCAGGCGAACCTACGTACACAAATGAAGGAGCTGAGGGCAACTGTCGAGTTCAAGACCGCAATCCCTACTGCCCAAGTTTTTGTAAGCGTCTTCCATTTTGTACTGCGTACTTCAAAATGTGGAACAGTGGACATGTTTGCTGAGTAGCACAATCTAATTATTAAAGTATTAGAGTGGGATTCACAGCCCATACCTGTTCATGCTCCTCAGCCCCATTTCACAGCTCTGGCGAAGACGTGGGCGGGGCTTCAGGATGAGGTAGTCCTGCTGGGCGTCCTTGGCAACATGGTAGCCAATCTGCGGCCCTTCCTGGCCACCCAGGCGCGGCTCCTTCCTAAGGAGCAACTTGAAGTTCTGCTGGAGGACCTGGTGGTGAAGAGCGATGAGCAGAGAATGAATGAATCCTCCGGTAGGTACTGTCAGCCCTTATAAAAGAAACACCGTTATATGCATCCTCCCAAAGTTATTAGAATTTTATCATTCTAATAACTATTTTCATTAAAATGTTTTCTTTTGTTCTTTCCATTTCTGTTTGTGTCAAGCAGTTATGGCTGCTTTTTGTACAATATGATGCTATATAAATAAAGAGTATTATTATTATTATTATTATTATGCATAGTCTGATACAATGACTGCTGAAATCACTCCATTAGTTACTGGTATGGTACTGGTTACTGCCAGTCTCAATTCAGATGTGGATGGTGGATGGGATGGCAAATCCCACTTTGCCCTACCGAATAATTCCTCACTTGCCAAATATACACAGTATCACAAATTGCAACCTTTGATATTCTGATTGGCCAGGGTTGTCTCATGAGGGTTTGAGATTCTACATATAGTATCTTTGCAGGATTGGCTTTGTTTAATCTGGGTGTTTACTCTCAAGAGACAGTGGAAAAATAGCCATGGCCATCTTTATGAATGTAAAAACTCACTAACAAGCTGGGTCTGGCCATGTTTGGACTTTTCTGCAGGAAGCCCTATTGACCCCACGCAGTTTGAGAAAGCAGAATGGCTCTTCCCTAAAACCACAGCTAACTTTGACAAACTATCTCTTCAGTTCAACGGAATCTGCGGTTTTATGCTCGTGGAGAAGGATGGTTTTCTTTTGCCAGGTATGCAAATGCACTGAAGGACTTAAGAAATTGTGACACTCTGCAACTGGGTGAATGTCTGCTTGTTTATTTGATACTTTTATTGGTGTCATCATCTGGGAATAAAGTCAGCCTAAATTTTAGAGTAATGACACAGACTGTATTGGATATCTACACAGTAAGTATTGCCTGGCAAATTCATCTGTTGTGTCTACACACGTTTTAATATATAAGGGTATTTTATTGTCTTTGTGGCCTACATTCAGTCAACTTACAAGCAAATACATGAATGATACTTTTTCTTCACAAAATCGAGTTCATTTTGTGATGGCTGAATTAGAATATTGTTTTAAAAGGAACAATTCTTGCTTTTGTTAGTCAAAGTTAAGGATGAATGTTGATTGAATACCAGCCTGTATGTCTCCTTAGAGGATAAAACATTTCTAGGCCAGTATCAGCAGGTCCTGAATTGTAATCTAAATTATAGAAAGTGGTAATAGCAGTCTCAACATTTACCTTATCTAGGTAACCCCCATATAGGGATCCTGAAGCACAGAGAGAAATACTACATTTTCAGTTCCAAAGAGGCAGCTTGCGGCTTTGCCTCTAAGCCAGATGAGTACATCGCACGGGTCGCTGAGATTGCCAAGAAGGCTCCAGAGCTTATTCACCTGCTGGAACTCCATCAGCAGTTTGCCTCTGTCACCCCATATTCAGAGGTGAGCAAGCCACACACCTTATGTTTATTCAGTTATTCCCCGCATAGCAATAAAATTTGTACCAAGGCCTACAACCACTGTCATCTTTGACATGTTATTAGAATTGACATGCTGATGTTGATGATATTTTGCTCATTCTTGTCATTATTTTATTATTAAGAATAGAATATGTACATATATGTGTGAGCCTCTTAATGGAGTGAATTGTATTGGACCCACATACTGATGCATGGCCCTCTGTACTGCACTGTACTGTACTGAACTGAAGTCAGTGGTTTCTACACATAGTGCTGGGCCTGGGGTCTTTCACATTCTCTATGTAGATTCTGTTATGTGACAGAAGTGTTTTTCTGAGGGCATTGCTGTCCTTACATGTGCAGTCAGGAGAGAGGCTGATGGTGAAGCCCGTTGTAAAGTGCGATAGCTGCACACAAACAGACACACACTTGGTGGAGGCCAACATTGTGAGGTCCTACGAATGGAATGAATGGGAACTCAGAAGAAAAGCAATCAAACTGGTCTGTATTAACTTTTTTAACTCGTTTGGAAAGCTAATTGTTATATATAATGCTATTGTGGCAAATATAAAGCTAAATGTATTACTGATAAATGTATTTGTTTAAACCTGCATTTTATTTTGATGGACATGGTCACATTTTGTTGGTGCGCTGTTTTAGTAGTCCGCGAGTAACCAGCGCGTCTAATTCCTAGGCCAATCTGCGGAGAAAACTGACCCACTCCGTGCAGACAGATCTCAGCCACATGAGAAGGGACAACGTCACCCAGACGTACCCTTCCAAAGACGTTTCCTGCCAAAGCAAAACGGAAGGCCAGAGCAACGTTCCAAAACCGCAGGTGTACCTGGCAGGCCTTCGCGGAGGGGGATTGAAGCCAACGCATTTGGTCAAAACCAATTTGACAAGAGCGGTTGATGAATAATAATCGGCCTCTCTGCTGCTAATGAGGTGGTTATTTTGTTGTATGCGAAATTGTGTTCTTGTTTGCCTTTCGAATTCAAGTTGCGTGGTTGCCTTTTTAAATAGAGACATACTAGTACAAATAAAAATTATAATAAACTGATTTGATTCTGAATTGATTCCAGTAGTATTTACCAGTGTTTAAAGAGATTCCCCCCTAGACGTGTGATAGCTTACTAAACACATCCACTTTAAGTAGGAACCAAGGAAATTCAGCAAATCAGTACAGGCTAGTGACAGCACTCACACTCTACACATATCAATCTTTCATGAGAAACATCACCTAAGAAATTACACCTTTAGAGTAATAAACAAGCTTAACTCCCACAAATCAGTGGCAGGTCCAACTGTTCTTCAGAATCTGTTGTTTTGCAGTGATTTAAAATAATAATAACCTGGGCAACAACTGGGTCAAGTAGAAGACAACCATCAGTCCTGTAAGCATTTGTCAGTGTTAGCAGATAGCAAAATAGGCTAGGCTGGTTACGTACATGTAAACAGCAAGGAGAGTTACAGAACTCAAACCTCAGTATCAAAACAAATGCTCTAACTTTGAGCATAAGACTGATCCTACAAGTCATCACTGTACATTTGAGGAGATTACAGGTCAGCTGATTAAAGGAGAAAATAGAGAAATTAGTAAATAAGGTACTGAGCTCAGTTGATCATGGGGATGCGCCACAACAACTCAGCACAGACCTCACAGGGAAACCACCTCTAGGCCTGCTATTCCACCCTTGGACAAAAACATTCTTATCTACAATGTGTTCTTTGAGACCGTTATGTCATAAAAACAAATAATTTTGTACTTGCAGTTTTAACAAAGACGTTTTCATTGACATTTACTGCATAAAGAGACAAACATTCAATCCTGTCCTCAAATTTGAACTTTAATGTAGATGCAAATGAGTTTTGTTTTGGTTAGAAAATGAGTTGGGTAGTGATAGTTACAGTATGTACAAATCAGATGGTTAAACAATTTGTACCATATAAGTCCAAAAATGAATGAATATATGTAAAACTATCGTCCTTGTCTGTTACTTTTATGCAATTTGATGGATGTAAACACAGGACATGTAGGGGTTGTGCTGAAAATTTGACATTGATCAAATTATTCATATCTTAATAATATCATTAATGTCAAAGCTCATGCATTAGATATAAGTAGCTTAAATATTTCACAGCGTGTAACACGTAAAAGACCTCTATTTGCTCTCTGAATGAATCAAATCATTAAACTCAGTCTGAAATTGGAAACACATGTCTGCTCCAGGAAGGGATGAGCACTGCCTGTCACAGTTCGAAATAATAGCAGACACTGACGGCTCCCTAAAATGCAGCTTCAACCATCTAGCGGGTCTGGGACTAAATGCCTTCCTCCAAGAGCATGTGTATTTATTTCATATGCGTTGATTCTTTTATTGTACCCAGCTGTAGGTAAGAGCACTTATTTTGAACTTCACTTGACGTTGAATTCTGGACTTCAGTTATAACGCCATCAACGTTCTGCAACGATGGTCTCTCAAGCCAGCGTTTTGTGAGCCGGCGAAATAGGCTTGTGTATTGTTATAAAGTATTACACATCGAAACTTATAATTTTTCAGGCCTTCTTGGAAATCACAATATATGTACAGCCATTTTATTTCATAAAAATTAGATTTTGTTGCAAACATGTATGAAGCCTTTTTGAATACCTCAAGCTACATTACAGCTTGTACAACATAATTTCTAATTACCTAAGTCCACCATATGTTACAATGTATGTTTGCGTGTCTTTGATGTAATTAATTGTTATTTAACTGACTTTCTTTATTGTTTTGTTTGTAGGCTATGAATGTTCATGAGCCCTCCTTAAATATCCACAGCAAATCCATGACAAAGTGTTTTATCGGGCATAATAAAGTTTCTGTTATCTTACGTACAGGACGTGATCTACAAATTCAAAATGTGTTGCTAGACCAAATTCTTGGTGAAAATGCATTATATGCTGTATGAGAAACCAGCAGGCAATGAAATACAATTTAGTCTTGTGTGCGCAAGCAGTAGGCCTACGTATGCTGAATGATCATAAAGCATATGAAATGTATAAGAATGAATAGGGGATGGTTTCTTAAACTTTGTAGTCTATTGAAATCTAATATTTTTGCCATTGGTTTAGATTGTCCCTCTGCTGCACAGACTGTACCACTCTGCATCCAAATAAATGCAACAAACATCAGACTTCCCACGATAAGAAAAAAAAAAAAAAAAAACTACTTGTAGAAAACACCAAGAGTCTGATGTTCAAGGACAAAAAAATAAATATAAATAAAATAGGTTTGCGTTGTTGTGAGAATTTCCGAAAAAGAGACAACAGCAATCAAAATTGCAAGTATTTATAAACTGTTTGTCAGAGGAGCAGGCATACATCAGACACATGCTCAAAGAATACAGTACATTATCCCTTGTTGTCCTTATACTTACCCAAACATGATTGTGTGTGTATTAATGTCGGCGACATACTTTTTAAACTTATGTATGTGTCCCTGGACACCATATCTCACTCTGGAGCCAGTTTGATTATTATTGATGATGTGATGTCAGAGGAGCTATATGAGCTTCCCTCCTGGTGTAAATGTACTCCCACCCGACACACAGCTGCTATCACTGACCAGAAAGTATGCACAAAATATGAAAATGTTTAACATGAATTGTCAAAATCAATCCAACTCTAGAATGACAAATTGCTTATATAAAGATGGTTATATAAAGGAATTAATAATGTGAAAGAAAATTATATAAAGCACTCAACGGTACAATATAAACCAGCAAGTAACCATTATTGATTGAACAGGACGGTGACAATGTTTGTTACTAATATTGAAAATTTAAAACTGGGAAAAAAAAAATTTGTTTCAGAAACTATAATACCTAAGAAAAATATACCATTACAGATAGGAATATGAATGATAGGAATATGATAGGAACATGAACAGTGAGGTTTTATTTGGAAGTCAGTGATTTTACTTGGGGTTTGAATGGGCAGCAATATATTTTGCCCGCTGCATGCGCAGCAGAGGCTCTTCCCATATACACTGAATTATAGAGTATCTTTGTTTAAACCGCCCAGAAACACATCATGTCTATCCGGTTCAACTGGGTAGCGCACCTCTCTGCCCTGTTGTTACAGCTGTTTAGGGCAAAGAAAGCTCTTACTAGGCTTAGTTCCTGCTTCGTCTGCTAGCGAGATACTTCAATATTTGTCTTGGGGAAAAAGACATGTCGCTATTTAGCCAGATATCTTAGTTGTTCATAGGGACACATTTCCTCGCCATATATTAGCAGAAGCAGACAACAATATAGCCATGGCCAGTGGTAAGTCTTAGCAAGCTAACACCATGATAGTAAGCAGGACATTGCACTTTGGATTTCTTGTATTTCTGTAGGCTACTGTATTGGCTAACTTCAGTTTTTACGATAGCTGTTAGTGGGCTAAGTTAGATAGCTAGCTTTGTTGGAAAAACCTGAAACTTACTTATTGGCGCTATGCTAGCGAGCTAGACTTTCGTACACCAACAGACAGCGTAGTAATTTAGCTACAGTAACTGGTGATTTGTTTAGTAATTGTTTGTCATTACATAGCCGGATAGCTGCTTGTCGCCGTTTTTATAACTGCTTGCTATATGACTGAGCTAGTTCATAGGCTGTCACTGGAAAATACTTTGTGCTAGATGAACAGAAGATAACACATTAGCTAGCTGACTGGCAGTGCATGTTCGATAATGTCAGCTAACGTTAGCTGGGGTATCGTGAGTAAATGCTAGTCTATCTGTTTTTGCGAAAACAGCAAATAAATTGTGATGTTGTATCACAAAAGCGTTTCCTTGTTTAGAAGATTCATTTCAAATTTAAAGTCAGGTGCTATGGGTGCACTTGAGCAATTAAGATGCCTTACTAGTTAGCTGACTTTAACGTTAGCTATTAGCACAAACCTAATCTGACGTTAAGGCTGTAATATTGTGCCTTGCTCGATGTCAATGAATAGACAGACAAGCCAGTTAGAAATAACCGTAACCTGCATATCCAAGCTTTGTTGCAAGCTAGCTATTTTAAGTAACCTCAGCGATTGTAAGCCTATTGATATTGTGATTTTATGTGTGCTCAATGTCGGTATAGCTATATATAATAACAACAAAAACATGTGAAATACTCGCCTTTATATCATTTGATTTGGGTGCTGTTTTTGTGCTAGAAAGTAAGCGTCACCGGATATGTATTTTGTCATTTTGGCGTATTAATTAGCTTCTTATTGGATGTCACGCATGGTTCTCTTGACAACCTGTTATGTTTTCCAGAACCGGTGAGTGTGGTGTTCAAGCTGTACTGCTTGTCTGTGATGACACTGGTGGCAGCTACCTACACCGTAGCTTTGCGATACACAAGGACCGTGTCGTCGGTTCTTTACTTCTCCACAACAGCAGTCTGTATTACAGAAGTCATCAAATTGTTTCTGAGTCTTGGTATGCTGACTAAGTAAGTGCCCTATAGCCCCATTGTTTCAGATGGTGCCAAGTGAATGAGCTAAACTATCTTAACCATCTAAATGAGATGATTGTATTACTTTAGGAGCAGAATGGTTGCCATTTTCCATGTACATGGATTTTGCCTAACAAACTGGATTTTATAAGTTTGATGATATTTTGTGCCCTTGTACAGTTTGCACCATTAATTAGAATTTACTTTAAATCACTTTAAAAACCATGACTGTCTAGTCCTTACTGTCATATAAAAGAGTATATTGTAGTGTCACTTTTTTAGGAAGCACAGGTCACAGCTTTGACATCAGTTTTCTTGTATTTCTTATTTATTTGTTTTTTCTTCCTTATCCATATTGCAGAGAAACGGGTAGCCTTGGCAGGTTGAAGTCATCGCTCGTTGAAAATGTGATTCGGAGTCCGGTTGAGCTTCTGAAACTGAGCGTTCCCTCTTTGGTGTACGCTGTGCAGAACAACATGGCCTTCATTGCTCTGAGCAACCTTGATGCAGCTGTGTATCAGGTCTGTGGTCAAAACTGTGGTCTGTAACCTATTTAGAAGGAATTGAATGCCTGTTTCTGTTGTGTGTGCATGCGTCAGATGGTACAAAGCACAGCCCATCTATATGCCATGAGGGTTATGTATTGGGGGGCAAATATATTGTATCTCAAATGCAGTCTTGCAGGTTACTTTGTTGCATGTGAACAGAAAAGCTATTGGAATATTGAGCGGTAAATGTGATTTAGCAGCTCCCTCCTCTAGCTGAGACCGTGACATGCTTCGGGTCACCTGTAGGTAATTAAGTACAGTTCTAGGACGGTTGACTGACGCGTAGCGTGTGACCGTACCCTTCCTCCAGGTGACGTACCAGCTGAAGATCCCCTGCACGGCCCTCTGCACGGTGCTGATGCTCAACCGCTCGCTCAGCCGGCTGCAGTGGTTCTCCGTCTTCATGCTGTGCGGGGGGGTCACGCTCGTGCAGTGGACCCCAGTCGAAGCCACCAAGGTCCAGGTAGGGTTAGCAGACCTCAATGCCACAAGGGCTTCCTGGGTGATGAGTACTCGACCGTTTAAAAAAAAAATGTGGTTATATAGCAAAGAGCAAAGTGTAATTATCGTAGAAGTATCTATGGTGAGCCATAGCATCTTTTGCAAATTTGAGGGGGTTAGCTCTCTACTGATGTACTGTGAGAAGGTGGGCAGTCCATTTGACTGGTTAGGCAGATTAAATTTTAAGTGGGAAAGTAATGAAATACAACTCTTGGATGACATGTTTTCTCATATTTGTGGATTAGAACGTCTATCCCTTATGGGCTCATCAGAAGGTATGAGGGAATTCTTTGAGACACATACCTGTCAAATACCCAAATATATGAATTTACTTAAGGTGTTTGCCTGGCATACATCCTTATACAGAGTCAGTTATTCAACTTCCTTTTTTGGTAGGATATTTAGTCAAGCCATTCATGTAGCTTGCTCTGAGATGCAGCAACTGTGTCTTGGCTGATTATTCCTCTGCAGTTGTGTCTGTAATGAAAGCGAGGCTTTTGTCTGTCATGCCCTCAGGTAGAGCAGAACCAGTTCATGGGTTTCATGGCTATCGCTGTTGCTGTCCTCTGCTCTGGATTTGCAGGTACAAACATGAAAACGGATGTAGTAATGATGAATGAAAAACAGCCGCATAATTTAATTACTTATGTTTGCTGCTTTTTTTACTCACCTTTATGCGAAGTGATGGTATTTGTCCCAGAAGCACAGCATATGTGCAGTGTACTTAGTGTGGTACAAAGTAAGAGCTTAATTTCAGTCCAGATTAGTTTACCCTATTTGTCTGTGTATGTGAGAGACATGGGCACAATGCCTGTCTGTTTGCCTCCAACCCTGTGCTGGGCAGGGGTCTACTTTGAGAAGGTGCTGAAGAGTTCGGACACCTCGCTGTGGGTGAGGAACATCCAGATGTACCTGTCTGGTATCGTGGTGACGCTGATAGGCGTATTCCTGTCCGACGGGGCCAAGGTGATGGAGAAGGGCTTTTTCTACGGATACACGCCATGGGTTTGGTTTGTTGTCAGTGAGTCGATGCTTCACTTTTCAACATCCCTCCGTTCACAGAGCAGTCTTTTTCAGAGTGTTACACTGTGTCATTATTACTGTTACTGCAGTGGTACTAAGTTTCACTGTGGACTTGGCTCCTCATTGGAAAATGCAGAACTGCTTACCCACCCTCCATGCATTTGACAATACTCCTCTTATTTCCACATAGCTCTACATATTTATGTCTTTGGACTGAATCCAGGAAATACCCCTGCAAAATGGGGTTTTCCCTCCCTAAATTAAATATAGTCCAAAAGAAAAGATCCTTCTTGACAATTAAATGTAGCATAAAACCCAGTGTGTATTCTGAAGGAAAAATGCCAACAGAAAGCAGAAGGCATCACAAGCGATGGCCTTTCGATGATTAATTAGCGTGTTGAGTTGCTCTGAACCTTGTGTGTGACAGTTAATGGAATGTTGTTTTTAAGGTATTGCATTCTTCAGCCTGCTCTCTTGTATTCTCTCCAGTGATGGCCAGCGTCGGTGGCCTGTACACTTCAGTGGTGGTGAAGTACACTGACAACATCATGAAGGGCTTCTCCGCTGCGGCGGCCATTGTCCTCTCTACAGTGGCTTCTGTCACACTGTTTGGGCTAAAGATCAGTGAGTCACACACTCAGTCTGGATTGCTATTACTCTGTAAAGTTTCTGCGTGCCTGTTCTTTATTGTGTTATCGTACTCAGTTAGCTGTTAGTATGATCGTTTGAGTTTAAATTTCTTGATTTATATTTATTATTTTTTAAGTTACTGTACACTGTTCTAACGTTCTTGTATATGATTCCAGTTTTTCTTCATCCAGAAGTAATCTTACCTACCATTGGTCATTCATTTTATCAGATGTACTCAGTAATGCTGTCCTTTCTCATGCTGGATTTTTAATTGAAATTATAACAATTATATATATATATATTTATTTTTTTTAATTCTGATTTAAACTCTGATACAAAAGCACAATTTAGAGTTTTATTGTTTTTATTGAGTTAATTGTAAATCATATTTTATAGTTATTGTCCTGGAAGTGTAGGAATGTTGCTCTGTTTCATAGCTGGTATTAGCCACGCCCGCTTAACACAGTCTCCTTTCCTCTCGCAGCTGCCACCTTCTCCGCCGGAGCCCTGCTGGTGTGCGTCTCCATCTACCTGTACGGCCTGCCCAAACAGGACACCAGCAAGGTGGCCAAAGCCGACCCGGGCAAGGACGCCAAAACCAAATTGATCACGGTCTGAGACCCGAGGCCGAGCGGTCCGCTCAACCGTCACTGAACCGCCCCTCTCGGCCTCCACGCTGGACTTCAGGGCGAGGGACCCCACGTCGCTGCTGCCTGCCCACAGCGGCATCCACAAACTATACCCTACAGCCCAGTAATCACTACCCACGGTGCTGCTGGAGGACGGCAGTGAGGACTTAAGGATGCACTGCTTGTCTTTTTAAAATAATTTTTTTAAACGTATACTCGCTTCTATTTTTTTCCCCCCGGTGGCGTCGTACTCTTTTTCTCTCGCTTGTAAATTGGAAATATATCAACTTTTTTTGCCAAATTGGAAGTGTTTTTAATTGAGAAACGTTTTGAGATACCGAAGTGAAATATCTCCTTGCACCTTTCTTTTAGTTTTCCTGTAGATTGTTTTAAATTGGCGATTAATCAGTATGCCACCATTTCTTTCTGTGGACGAAATGGTCGCTACGGACCACTGGACAGCAACCGACTTTCAGCTCTGACTACAGAAGTGAACTTGTGCACATAAACAAACAAAAACTCTACTGAGCCATAGTCTGGAGGACAGGGTGCATGCACTGTTTTCTTTTTTTGTTTGTTTTGTTTTGTTTTTTTTGTATTAAACATGAGGGCAAATTGCCAACGAAAAACATTTATTATGGATGGGCTTCCTGTTGTTTTACCTGCAGTCATTTTAAAAAAGGTTTGTTATGGCTTCAGGTTCTTGTCGGTGTACACTTTCTATAAGCTAATGTTGGATCACATGCAAACTGTCATCAGTGAATGATGCCTATTTTCAAAAATGCATTTGACAAATAGGCATTTTCTAGAAGGTGATGTTGCATCACATGCAAACAGTTGTCAGTGAATGTTGCCTGTTTCCCAAATGCATTTGACAAATGGGCAAATGGCAAATTCCAGTGATGGCATAAGGCTGATTCTTTAAGCTCACTTTTCCTAACTACCACAGCATTCAGTCTTAATTGAAACAAAGTGTTCTCCAGGTTAGTAGTATATGCATTGATGAGTGTCAAAGGATAGCTGTTTTGAAAGGTCACTGATAATTACGCGACACCCCTTAGTCAGTGCGAGAACCAACTCAGCTGAACATGGAGGTAGTGACTCATCCTCCCTCCTATTCTGAATTTGTGAGCGTTAACCTGTTCTTTACCTCTATCGCTGGATGAATGGTTGAGGAGGTTTAGCACTAGTAACGAGTGTTACTAGTGGGTTTCATAAAAGGCTATATTTTCTGTGTACTCCTTAAATCATTTGGAATGTCTTCGAATAAATGATTTTGAGGAGGAAAAAAAGCCGTAAGTGTTTTGTGCTCAAATGAATGACTGAACTCGTTTTGGTTGCAATCACTTTTGTCCTAGAAAACTCCTAGTATATACCGTCACAGTTGAGCCTTTAAACACCTGCTAAAATGTTAAGACCTGTTGTTACACGACAACGGTTATATGGTTTTTGACATGTTTGTTAGATAAAACAGCCACCTGAGGACAATTCAATATGTATTTCATTTGCTGATCAGATTGAAGTATGTACCTGACACATGGTACTGGATGTATTTTAAAAAAGGGGATTAAAGCCTTGAAACTGCTATTGCTTTGTGTGTGCCTTTGTGTGTTTCACTAGTGCACTGAAGTAAGATCCTCTACATCTGAAGACCTTGTATTGGGATGGACCAGATTCCGATGTTTTGAGACAAGGAACCTTAGGATCTTTACACAGCAAATATTACAAAGGATTTTATTGCTCAATATCTTTCCATAAGGATATGACCATTATAACATAAAGATGAAAGCTTTTACAATCACATCTTCTCAACAGGTGTAATGCCTAGAATCCTCATCCCATTGGCCAGCACTGTGCATGTGCCTCTGAAGAGCCGCAACCTGGCCTGTCAGTCAAAGAAAGGGGGCGGGGATCAGAGAACAGGTTCTGTTGCACCACAACCGCATTTTTCATACTTTCAATCTGATCTAGGGTACGAGCTGACACGGCATCATTACAGCTCAGTGGTAATACGTGGAACACTGAAAGAAAATGACAGAAATGTTTCAACTGCAGTGAAGCTGACTTCTTCCCTCCGGGATCTTTTATGTTTGGAATGGTGTTTTGCTGTCATTGAGGTGTCACTGATAATAGGTGACCTACCTGAGCTTGTGCTGGGGGGCTGCCCTTTACGGGCAGTGCTCTGTGGGCTGTGGCTGCCAGGTGGCTGTAACACAGTAAGAGGCCGGCGTCAGTGTCACCAGCTGGTGCTCCGTACTGGGGTAAAAGCCCCTGTGCTGTATGCACAGAGCATAATGTAGGCCTTACCAGAGTGTCATGAGGAAGTTGACAAGGTGCTTGGGCTGCAGATCCTGTAATGACCGGTACAGAACCTCGTCATACCTGTTAATCGGTAGACAGCATACATTCCATTAGCTCTTACACACACACACACACACACACACACACACACACACACACACACACACATACACACCCGCACGCACGCACACATAGACACACTCCAGTAGCTTTCGCCTTTCTTTCCCAGAGGACACAGCTTCTGCTGGAGGCAAACACTCACCTTTGGTTGTCTGAAAAACCAGTTCAGGAAAAAAAAAACTGCCACCTCCAGAAGGGCTTTGTTGAAAAGCGCCCAATCGAGTTTATGCAGCATTGTTAAATTTGATACGATACAGTGACATCACATGTTACTTGTAAATATTTCTCAATACAACTGAAAAGGACACAGGCATTTAGGTTGATGCACTGTGTGAAAAAACTGGTCATACCAGAGGATCAGCATTTCTGACCTCTAAAAGCAGAATGGCTTCTGGTTTCCAGAGGCACACCCTTATTTTCAACAGCTGGTGAGATACTTGGGCACAAAGATGAGTGTCATATCCACAATGACTAAAAATCAGGTTCAACTTTACAAAGCAAAGAAGCCTGAAAGTACTCTTCATTTCTGAATAACTACGAGGGACAAACCCCAAACGGACAAGAAGAGTCCGTATTCCCAGAGAGCACTAAGCTGGAATGCAGATCTGCTATCAGGTGTCAACATTTCATTCCTCCTGAGACGATTATGAAAATGCGGGCAATATTATTCTGAAACGCAAGCTTAAGGATTTTTCACAGCGACTAAGCCTGTTCTGGAGATCGGTATGTACTGGCATAGCAGCATTCCAAATCTCCCTACTGCCCCAGAGCAGCTGAAGATTTTGCATGACCAACTAATCTTTATCAGGGGTTGGGAATCAGACATCTTCACTCTGTATAAACTGCCCTGCTAAAGTGAGAGAGAGGAAACAAACTGTAATGCTTGTTTATTTGTTATTCCTGTTTTATAATGATATAATAAAGGGATTGCGTAATCGCTGCATAATCAGCATAAATGATAGTAATTATGCAAATTGAGTGTAGAACTAGGCAAAATGTTAATTTTCCCAGGTGGATCTTCCAACCTAGTATACACTGAAACATACACTGGCAAAGGTAAATATCCATACTTCTGGACCAAATCCACATTTGGCAATATGTTGGCACCAGGCCAGCATATTACCATATATGGGCCTAGCCAATCGTACGTTAGCTATGAACAGCTGGCCTGCAGCTAAGACAGATCTGTACAAACATCCCTCTAAAGTGGACAGGTGCCCTTGTGCTGTAGTCATAAAATGTGCAAACAGAAGATCACCTCACCGTAGAAGGTGCTGCAGTATATTGATGCTACACTGCTCCTGGAGAAGCTGTGGATCAAAGACTGCCTCCAAACTGCCCTCATGCATCCGGATGAGGCTGAAACAAGGCCGCTGTTTAAATGCCCCACAGTGATGTCACAAGGTAAGGCTACTAAGGTTGAATTAAATAGTCAACAAAGGCGGAGGGGTTTGCTCATGTGAAGACATGCAAAGTCAGATCCGTGTTTTTTCATTATGGAGTTTAGACAACTTTTCAGGTTTATGTTCAAATGTCTGCAATTGGAAATTTGAAAAGGTGGCAAATGGGTTGTTCTATGAGAAAATGAAAAACCAAAGAAAATAGGTGGTTCAAAGATACACATTTGTAAAGATTTTTCTTTTTTGTAAATGTTATTCATATATATTTTTTACAAACTAAAAAGATATGGTAAAATTACAGTGGTAATGTGAACTAATTTAAGGTATACTATATACCTTTTTAGAGGACACACTTAGGTGCCCTTTAAATTATCAGCTGACAACAAATTACACAGCTGCATTAAGCTGTAAATGTATTTAAAAAACACACAGAGCTGCTGTATGCCTCTTGGTGGTCTTGGCCAGTCACCAGCACTTATATCCAGTATGACCTGTGTCCGCTCACCTGCGCAGCCTGGCATGTGTGTACTGCAGGAACACGCCCGTGTTCCCCTGGGCCTGGAGCACTTGGTCCCAGCTGAACGCGTAGTCGGATACCAGCGGGCCTTTGAAGTCCTGCAACGGAGACGGCGGCACAGCCACACCCTCAGAATTCCCCCCAACGCTGGCTCGTCTCGGCAGCGGGCGGGGCAGTTCTCAAGTTTAAAGTGCAGCAGAGGCCTGGTATCTCAGTAACGGCAGAACGGGTGAAATTTTACCTGGACTATGAGAGCGCTGATCCCCACTTCCTGTGCCGTGTCTTCAGGGTCCTCCAGGTCTTTAGTGGCTGAGGGAAATGAAAGTGCAGGCAAAATGTTGTCTAAAATGTAGGGTCTGAGAAGCATGTGTGAGTTTTCTCTAAAATTAACTCACACTTGAATCTAAAACATATCTGGTAATATTATCTTTAAATAATTCACCAGAAATGTTTTTTTTATGCGTCTAAGCTTCAAATATTTAAAACTCAAGAAAGAATTGCGTGTTGGTAAACACAGAAATGAAATAAGAGTACTACTATTTAGTGATTTGGGTAAAAAAGAACATGTTACAAAAGTACACTTATGGAGTTCTTTCAGCACCTTCAGCATCTTTCAGAACCAGGGCCTACAAGCAGGTGCCACAGAAGTATGTGGAAATGCCATAGCCTTCAAAGATACACCTAATGGCTGTACTGACAGGCTGTTGTACAAAAGTGAGAAACACATACTTTTCCTTCTACTATCCGTTTGTATAAACGAGCCGAGCCCTTACTCCTGGATTCCTTCATGTTCCTCAGCATCCTGGCGCGAGCCTCGTCCAGCACGTCCTCCAGGAAGACCACCTCGCCCTGCCGCGTCTTCATGCCCTGCACCAGGCCGAAGGGCACATGGAGACAGCTGCAGAGGAGAGAGGAGAACGCGCACACTCTCTCATGAACCGACAGCGGTCAGGGCTCACACCAACCACAGTAACCAGTCCAGCACTGAGGACTCATACTAACCACAGTAACCAGCCCAGCACTGAGGCCTCATACTAACCACAGTAGCCAGCCCAGCACTGACGCCTCATACTAACCACAGTAACCAGCCCAGCACTGAGGCCTCATACTAACCACAGTAACCAGCCCAGCACTGAGGCCTCATACTAACCACAGTAGCCAGCCCAGCACTGACGCCTCATACTAACCACAGTAACCAGCCCAGCACTGAGGCCTCATACTAACCACAGTAACCAGCCCAGCACTGACGCCTCATACTAACCACAGTAACCAGCCCAGCACTGAGGCCTCATACTAACCACAGTAACCAGCCCAGCACTGACGCCTCATACTAACCACAGTAACCAACACAGCATTCAGGTTGTACAGCAACCACAGAACCAGCCCTCATCTTCTTTTCTGGCATGTTTTTCAAAAGGCATTTTGCATGCAAAGTGTTGCTCTGGTAAAGGCCTGTTCACTGAAATATCTATTTAATTATTTAACAAAATACAGAATTGCTTCCCCGGATTTAACACATTGTTGAATTTGATTTTGCGTAAGGTTGAGGAGACTGTTGAAGCATACACCACTAGGGGTGCTGCTGAGTCTATAGTGATGCGTTACCTCTGTGCCCACTCATATCCCACGGCCTGGAGAATCTGGAACATCTGCTGAAAATGGCCACTCTGGCTTTTATCTGTCTTCACAGAAAGAACAACACAAAAGTCTGCAAGTATCTCTCACCTCTCCAACTCAGTTTCACCAGGGTAAACAGTTGAAAATGGTCAGATGCTCCTTACCACATATATCATCTCATCAAATGCGTATTTTTCCTTGCGCGCAATGGCTGCAGCAATATCTCTGTAAGAATACATGAAAATGACCAATCACACAGTACATCATGCTTTTCCATTCTTAGCATTGCAATAGTTTTCAATGCGTTATTTTTTTGTAACGTGTGCTGATGGGCCTCAGTGTGATAAGCGGCTGTGATATATCTAGGGTGTGGTCTGGTGGGTGTCTGCAGGGCTACTTGCCTGGTGATATAGAGAGAGGTCCCATCACTACGCACCACCGTGGAGTAGTAAGACATGTCTTTGGCTGGGGAGAGATCCACAACTCCTGTCCCCTTCCTTTTAAAGGAAAAAGAAAAAAAGTCGAACGTTTAGGTACAAATTTCCAAATGAATCATTAATGTGTTTTATTTCTGTTTGAAGAAAAATACACAAAATGGTCTCAGAGCATGTAATATAATAACACGTTTTAAAATGTCTGTTAATTCTGGACCTGTGACAGAATAGGAAAATGAGGCTACAATTGTTCTTTCATTCATATATATATATATAAATTTTTTTTTTTTTTTGGGGCCATTTAAAGGAAGCCCCTACTGTAAAACAATATGAACTCAAATGCAGGCAATGGTGAATTAAGAATATCTCTCATTTCATTCCATTTTTATTTGTGATTCAAAAAGTGGCTCACCAAAGTTTCCCTTTTTTCGAAGGAACAACAGTTCCCTGTAACCAGGGATGTGGTTTTACGGACCGTTGATTTGCATTAATTATTCACTTTCAAAAGTATGTCTCATTTTCAAAAAGGTCAACACAATCTTTATATCTTTCCATTAACACAATACAGACCAGTGAACGCATTCAGAATCTCCAGTGTCCATAAGCCACGCTCTTTGGTCATATTTAACATGGTGCAATCTCTGTACACAGTGCTGGTGTTTGCTTGGGGCCTCTGCACTGTGGGCGTGGCTTGGGAACATGCTCAGTGGTTTTTTGTACACGGTAGTTATGTTTGATTGGTGCCTCTGCATTGTGGGCGTGGCTTGGGAACATACTTATTAGTTTGTACGCAGTGGTTGTGTTCGATTGGTGCCTATGCACGGTGGGCGTGGCTTGGGAACATACTCAGTGGTTTGCAGCAGGCCCTGGTCCTTAAGCTGCCGCAGCACCTCCTTGGCCTGGCTCTGATGGAACGACTCCCCCGAGTACTCATCAAAGTGGACTCCTAAACGCTGAGTCACATCAGACAGAGACTGAGGACACGCTCACGCAGACAAAGACCAAGCTGAGAAAACAAACAGAACCACCCTTACGCAAACAGCACACTTCCATACATGTAGAATGCGTGTTTGCGGTAGCTTTGTTTGAACAGATGATTCATGCCCAAAGCTATGAAGCGGGAAAAATGTGAACGTATAAAAAAAATGATCAGGGACGTGATCAGCAATACCTTGTAAATCCGCTGGTACTCTTCTATAGTGATGTCTCTGAAGCGTTGCCATAACGACAGAGCCTGCTCCTCTCCTTGCTCCAGGCATCGAAAGAACTCTCTGGCTGCGAGCCAGATGCTTTCATCACTCTCCGCCTCCCTGTTGACCCGGACATACACCTATAGAGCACACACCAAGCACACAGTCACCTTCTCAGATAGAGCAGCGTCATCTCCACATACAATGAACAGGATGTTGATACTCATTCACATTCATCTGCCATTCTTCCACTGCCCCGCCTACTGTTCTGCTGCACTGCAGAACTGAACAGTGATAAACCCTATGCCGAAAAACCTTTGAGGTCTGATGACAAGCCGAGGAGGATCTATTTATAAAGTGAATTAGGGTCTAGTACGATACAATATGAATAAACTACATATTAAAGGGTACCTTTAAGCTGTTCTCTGAAAGAATATATATTATAATTTAAACACACACTTATTCAAGTAAATATACAGATGTATGAGCATTTTTGTTGAAACTTTAAGTTATTTTCCATGCAAGAAACATCAAAATCATGCGGAAGAAATAAAAACTAAATAAGAGTTTTAAAAAATAAGCTACACTGTACAAATACTAATGGATGGTAAAGCACTCAAACAACTCAAAGATGGCCAAAACTGAGTTCAATGTGTCCTAAACCAAAATTTGAATGAAAATAAATGAGCCACACCAGTTCTACATCAACAGTAGCCTCTATGAAGCTCTTAATGTAGAACTTCTTTGAAGAAATCAAGCCTGTAAATAACATTTTTGTATGTGCCAGTTAATTAAATAAAGGAAAGGTTCACAATTATTTGAAAATAGTAGTGACATATGCATTAGGTCAAATTTAACTAGTGGTTTATAATTTAGTAAAATGAAGTACATGGAGGTGCAACTACACATATTTCTTGCATTTTATTCCCTCATCGAAGCCCTACTTACAAACGACTCAAAACTTACATCAAATAGGTGCTGTAAGGGGTTCACTCTTAGTTTCTCCTCGGAACCAAAATGCTGAAAGCCAGCTCCCAGCAGCCCTTAATTCCAAAGGAGACAGGAAATTGCACTCAGGTCTAAAGATCTAAAGAAGGCTTCAAGGAACTCAAATTACAATATCAGGTTTTCTTTCAAACTAAACTTTTATCAAGGTGAGAAATCGGTAACTACAGGTATCTTCAGCCAAATGACTGCAATATGTTCCTGAATTTCATAGTTTTGCTGAATGTATACTTCAGACAAAAAACAATAGCAATACACAATTTAGATTTTCAAGATGGTTTGGTAGTATGTATCATATTTGTCAATCAAAGCACAAAGAACTATGACAATAATGCATATTTCATAATAATAAAATCGGACCATTTCTCAGACAGATTAGCTATTTTATATAAACACGACTTCTGACTTAAAAATTGGTTTTGTCCAAGCATTCATTCATGCATTATCTATACCTGATTATTCCTGGTAAGGGTCACAAAGGGGGTGGGGGGGGGAGGGGGGGGGCTATCCCAGCGTGCATTTGGCGAGAGGCAGGAATATAGCAGGGGACTGTCCAAGCATTAATTTACAAAATTCCCATGCTAGCCCCCTGTCAACTTAATTCGATTTTTTAACCACTGAAATGATTCAAGTTACAGTACAGCACAGTTCAAGACTGTGGCTTTCTGTGGCCATGTGTATTTTCAGTAGCTGCAATGCGTGCACTGATCGAACCATTGTTGTGTGAACTCACCAAACTGCATGCCCCAGTCCCCCAGATAATTCACCCGTATGACTTCATTCCCCACAGTTTCTTTCAGATTGGCAATGAAGTTACCTGGGTGGAAGATGAGAGTAAGATGACACAATGACAGAACTTTTATGTATTATTTTTTTAAAACCAAGACACAAAGAAAACAGTTTTAATACCTTTTTTTTAGATGAGGCTCAGCCTGTGCATCAGATAACTCAGAACATTATCACACACAATAGACGGTCTGCCATCTACTGGTGAATTTTAAAACTCTCAGGTACAAGGTCTCAAAAATATGAATGGCATACATAAAGTAACTTATTTTATAATGGAATGGCAAAACATTACATTACTGCCGTATTTATGAGAGAAATATAACAGCTATTCATTATCTGATACATTAGTGTAGCTTTGTTTTGAACTGTCATTCACACAGTTAGTGCTTTAAGCAGCATTGAATGGAGGCAGTGTGATATATATACTGTAATATAGTTCAAAGGACAGAATGTCATATTCAACATATAATAACTGTGATAAAACATTAACCTTTCTCGCAGGACCTTTTTAGGTGTGTATGGTTGCTTTTCAGCAGTCAACTTAAGCGTAAAGTCCACTTCTGAAAGTGACTTCTGTAAGATGTAAAAATAAAGTAATAAAGTTAATAAAGGTGATAAAGTGCTCACCAATTATAGTGGAACGTAGGTGTCCAGCATGGAACTTTTTGGCGATATTTGGTGAACTGAAAAAAAAAAAAATATTAAAAAAAAAAGAAAAAAAGTTGAGCAACAAAAGGGCAGCTAATATTATTATAAATACTATCAACAAAACAACTATTTCAATTTAGTCTTACAATGTTTCAGTAATAATGTCACCAGGCTTTTAAATCAGAGTAACATAGTGAGAACATTTTTTCTGGCCTTGGTTATAAAGTTTCCTCAACAAACACGTTCAGAGACAGTCACCTTAAACGTTTTGAATGCATATGACTGACCTGAACTCTACCAGCGTCCTTCCTTTCTGGAGACTGCTAAAAAGTTCACTTTTCACTCCAAATGAGTGACCCTCCCCATGTAGTTTTTCTAAAATTTTCTGAAAAATAAACAGAATTCATTTCATAAAGCAAGACAGCATTTTTGTTTTGTTTTCAGTGATATTATACTCAAACCATTTGTAATGTTCACATTAGCAATGGGGTCCTTCTATTTTTGTCTATTCAAAATGCGTGCGTATCTAATCACAAGAAGGTAAAATAGAATGTTCCACTGACCTCTGCCAAAACTGATCTGCTGATTTTAAAGTTTATTGTTCCACGTCCGACCAATATTTCTTCAACAACATTGTCAGGCTTTAGCTACAAATGAGGAAAATATATCAAGCATTACATCATACATGATAATTATATACTGATATTCCATATTTTGTCCAAAAGTCCAAAAGTCTAAATTTCGACATATAAAAGTACAAAAGATCAAAGATTTCACAGGCCCAAGATTGTAAACAAAAACAGAACTGTAATGCTACCCGTTGCACCAGCGCTTCTATCTTTGCTTGGATGCCATCTGCAGATGGGAGAGTGCTATTTTGTTGCAGGGAGCTCAGTGAGAATCGGAAGTCTGGAGACTGCCTAACAAATGAAAACAGGAATATGTCCGGTGAGGAAGAGGGTGTATATTTTTGAGTCAGCGACACAGAACTGTACAGTTCTGTGGCCAACAGGCATAACTGTTACCAGTCCTCACCAATCAACATAAATACACACACGCACAAATAAACGCGCACATACACAGACACATGCTTAACTGTTTCTTTGAGACGGGAATGGCGGAGATAGATGAAATGAAGGTCTCCTCTGGTTGCCACAAAGCCTTCGAGAGCTAAAACAGAGAAGTCAGCTTTATTAGCTATAACTTATATACTTAGCTGGCTGAGACTAATGACATTATTATACAGGTGCAAGACAAACGAAGGGCATTCAGTTAAAACTTGCCATTAAAACTACTGATGTGTAACAAAGTAGTTGGTGGTTAGCTAACCATCTAGCTAGCTAGCTATATAATACATTGATGTGGTAGCTAAGGGTTAGCTAACTAGACAATTAGCTAGTTAGCACAGTACCTTCGATGCGATGTGCCTTCTAAAAAAACAAGCCATGAGTACTTAGCTAACCTCTCCAATATTCTGAACCGCAAATCAAATTTCATGACAGCTTGCTAACTACGGACATAATCTTTGCACACATTCGTCGCTCATGCTTTCTGTTATGACATTCAAAACACATTTCCTCGTTACTTCACCTTCGAACTTTGTGTCAACGGTGATTGACCAATGGGAGCGCATGTTTTTTTCCCCTCCCTCCTAACGTCACGAATGTTGGAAACTTGTTTTATCATAAAAACTTAATAAGCTTCCATTGAGTAGCGCTCAGTAACCTCATGTATTATTTTAGATAACGTTGTGAGCTTCGCTTTCATCCTGGTGATTTCTTCGTGTTCTATGACATTGGCATTACTAATTTAATATAGTCGTTGAATTTTTGTGTGGTCCTTTCTAGATAATTAAGTCATAGTCCTGTGTTTCTAGAGTCTAATGTAACATGACGTAAATTGTCAGTAGTATAGAGAACGGAATCGTTGGTGCAAACGTATGGTGATTTAAGGTTTAAAGCTAATTGGTGGTATTCTGTTTTTATATTTCCGCTTATTTGAAGCCTATTGTTCTTTCCATGTACCATGTTAATTGTGTTCGATCATATGTTCTGTTTTAGTTTGCTTGGTTTCAGGCTTTCAGTTGCTGATGGAAGAGGTGTTAGTAGGCCAGCCTGGGGTTACTCTTCCCTCTCAACCAAAATAGAAAACATAAAAATAAAAAACCCAGTGCTGCAGCACAGTAATGGGGGCACTGTGATGTAGATTGTGCCCTCCTTTTTAATGAGATGTTAAATTGAGGTCCTGACTCATGTGGTCATTACAAGATCCCCTGGCATTTTTTTTGAAAGAGTAGGGGTGTTAGCCCCGGTGTCCATGTCAAATTTAAAAAATAATAAAAAATTTTCAAACCCACTTTGATTCCCATGAAAAAGTAATTGCCCCCTGTAACTTAATAACAGATTGCATCACTTGGATCAGCGACTGCAACCAAATACTTCCTATAATTTGATATCAGTCTTTTAATTCATTGGAGAATTTTAGCCCACTCTTCTTTGCAGAACTGCTTTAATTCATTCAAATTGGTATGTTTTTTCGAGCATCTCTGTGTGGTCAGGACTTTCACTAGGCCACTCCAAAACTTTCTTTTTTTCAGCCATTCAGATGTGGACTTGGTTTAGTGTTTTGGATCATTGTTTTGCTGCATAACCCAATTACACTTCAGCTTAAGCTCAGGGGCAGATAGCCAGAGATTTTCCTCAATAATTTTCTGGTACAGAGCAGAATTCATGGTTCCTTCCATAACGGCAAGTTGTCCAGGTCCCAAGTCAGCAAAGTATCTCCACACATCACACTACCACCGCCATGTTTGACTGTTGTTATGATGTTCGTACTGTGAAATTCTGTATTTGCTTTATTCCAGACACAATGGGATCCATGCCAAAAGGCTTGGGGATCAACCAGGTATATGATATTATTGTTGTTATAGAAAAGAGTATATAGGTGTGAATTGTAGCAGTGGTAGAACAGCTGAGCTTAAAGGTTCTCTCTTGTTCTGACTGGTATTGCATATCCTGTATCTCCTGAAATTTTCTGACACATAGCAGTGTTTTTCTATCTCTTGTAACAAGAACAGAATGTTTTTGGCAACAGGACAGGCAAGGCAGGGCTGTTAGCTGGTGTGAAAATAATGTGTTTCAAGCCTTCTGTTACAGAATTATATGAATGAATATCCATACTTAGAGACTGCAATGCCTCTTGTCACTATCACTTAACCCAATGGTTCTCAAACTTTTTTTGGCAATTTTTGGGCACAATCAAAATGATGGTAATTGGGACAAATCCTTTAACCTCTGACCTTCAACAATTTGAGGCAATACAGTTGAATTACATGAAATAGGTTGTGTGTTACAATTTATAATTTCATCTAGAGTTATTTATGCGCCTTGTTCTTACTAGACCAGCTGTCAGACATGACATTAAAATCACGGCCCTGAACAATTTCACATTGTCACACAGATTTGTATTATCAATAAAAATCATCAACACACATAAGCAATTAATCTGACCGACTGCTATTGCCACAGCTTTATACTCTGTATTTTTCTCCACAGTAGCCATCTAGATTTAGAAACTGATAAAACAGTTGCAGATGCATTTTACAAAGAATTCACAGGTGTTCTGTTTTGCACAAACTCCTGAATGACCACCATTAGATTAGCATATGTTTTTACGCCATTGTGGTGGTATTGGTAAGAACAGAAATGTATAGCCTAATATGTGATTAATTTTAAAATCTAGGTTATTTGAAGTGTGAGACATTGTAATGACCATTTTGATTTTAAGAAGACTTATCCATACTTTTTAATGATGAAAACGAATCAGGGTTTTTTTAAAAATTGTTTATAGATCATTTCTGAAAACATATTCGGGACGCAGATAAATCAAATGTATCTTTATGGTAGTGTGACAATTGAAACCTTGTTGTGTGAGTGTACCCCCAATATATCCCTCGTACATGTACCTCCTCTTCAGCGGAAGATCAATTTTGACATAAAAATCTCCGCAGTCGGACTTCAACGTTTGTCTTTTGAATGCTTTCACTTTCCATATTGGTAATACAAATGCTAGTTTTTCTGTTGATTCAAACAACTCAAAATAATCTAACGTACCAATGGGCTTTGCCAAATTTGCCAATTGGGGAATTTAAAAAAAACGGAAACAAGTTTTCTGACCTCGTTGTGGGTAATGTAGTACATAACACGTAATATTGAATCATTACAAATGTAACATCACTTTAAAAAAAACTACAGGTCCCTACTTGGCTGTAATTGTTCGCGCATGCTCAAGAGCTCGTCGTTGAACTTTGACGGTGTTGACGCCATGTTGACCGACTGGTAGGAAATATAACCGTGTTGACGACGGTAGTTTTCATTTTAGGGAAGAATCCGTTTTCATCTGTTTGTGATTGGAATCTAACCGTAAGAGAAAGAGGAGATAAAGAATATATAGCATCGAACCAACAACAGGGGCTGAGTAGTGGACGAAGGAGAGACTCTGAAAGGTGAAAAAGACAAGGCGTTTTTGAAAATTTGGAATCCTCCCTAGAGAGAAGTTAAGGAAGCCGCTGGAAGGGCGCAGTTGTATTCATTTTAGCGTCATTACTAGTCAGGGAACTGATTTTCACTTTTAAATTGTTTTTATTGGTTTGAAATAATGGCTTGTGGAGCTACTTTAAAAAGGACTATGGATTTCGATCCTTTGATGAGCCCAGCGTCCCCTAAAAGGAGGAGATGCGCCCCAATGTCCCCATCGGCTTCCGCCTCTTCCCCTCAGAAATACCTGCGCATGGAACCTTCACCATTTGGAGAGGTGTCGTCCAGACTCACAACAGGTCAGTAGAGTATTAAAGATTAATGGCTAAATTAGCTAGTTAACTTAAAGAGAATACCGACGCCGGCATTTCATTTTCGCTCTCGGTGGATTTCGCCAGTCACTTGTCTGGGTGGGTTTCACTGTCTTGGGGTTTGTTGTTTTGCTAACTAGCTAGCTAAGTTAACTAGCTAACAAGGTAGCTGGCTAAATGTTGGACGTTGGCAACGAGAGTTGCCAGCTTTGATTTTGGCATTGTGTATGTATGTGTTTGTATGTTCTATTAGTGTTAGGCAGAGAGAACGTTAGCTAGTATCCAAACTCGTTTCTCATAACCGGACACAGCGCTGCAAATCCGTGCTTGCAGTTTGGCTTCATTCAATAACACAGGCCTTAAATAAGCATGTGACGGGTGCATAGGGGGGTTTAAATATAACGTTAAATAGCTGGTCTGCTCGCCATTCGCTAACGACGTTACTTTACTTGACCAGTTAGCTCGTCACAGGTACACTTTATTAGTTATAACGTAAGTATCTAGCAATCTAGCATTAGTTACAGCTGTAATTAATTTTACTTGCCTAGCTAGCACGATCGCTGGCTAAATTTCTAGCAATCGGCCGACTTTTTTTGTTGCAAATGAACGCATTAAATAGCCTACCGTGTTAAAATCGTAAAAATGGCCTGCTCTTTGCTATCTACTAGACACGAAATTGGCTAACTTGTGCGGTCTAGCGTAAAACCTTCACCGATAGGCATTTGTGTAACTAAGTAGCTGGCTAGTCGGGTAACTAGCACGAGTATTAGCAATAGTGCTAAGCTAGCCAATGTTACAATGTACCACAAACTAACAATTGCTGCTTTGTTGTTGTTGAAGTTTCTGGTCTGTGACACAATGAGTGATAGTTGGGTAGATGGTGACTGAGGTACTAACGTAGTGACTGGCTAGGTAACAGTTGGCAGTAATATTTACCAATGCCTTTGGAATTAACCAAGAAGTTAAATGTAGCGTGTAATGTGAACTCATTAATATGGCTCTAACCCAGTTGTCCTTATGTCCGTTGTCAGAATTAAACTTTTGCACAGTTTACAATATACTGATTATCATTTCCTTATACTTTATCACGACTTGCTAGCTATTTAGCTGGTGGCTCCTAATATCTTTGTATGATTTAGTGCAGAAAGCTTTATTAGCAGAAATAAGGTGCAATAAAATGTGCTTGAATAAAGTTTTCGGTATTATTGTAAGTGCACAAAACCCAAGTAAATATAAATGAATATTTTAATGAATTAATGAATATAAACAGTATTCAGTCAGCTGTCAATTAACGTGATATTAATTAATTTAGTTTTTTTAAAATGGTAACCTGTATCTTGAGTGATTGGATTGTAACAGATAACTTTGGAGCTATGTTCTGCGTTAGCGAGACAGACACGTTGGCGAATGTCTGTTCATCTTTCAAGAAAGCGTTTTATTAGGATCACTTGACTTAATAGGAGTGGCATAATGCAATAAAACAATATGATGGGTAGGCTAGCTTGTTAGCTTGGCAGTTAAACTGATATTCTCCATTTATAATGCACAGGGTCATTAGACAACTCTGACAGGAAGACTATGAATGGAATGGAGAGAGCAAACGGACTAGCTTCCACTTTTAGCTAAGGTTACTGTTTCTAACCGCTCCTACCAAAAACAGGAACCGGCTTTAGCCTGCAGTGACACATTGCAGACTGCCCATTCCAACAGAGCTGTCAGGACATACCAAACAATTTTCAACCAACGAGGGTTGCTGCAGTATCATTGTTCCTACCCACTTCTGTTATTGTCTTCTATCAATGAATTGAGTCTTCTGTATATTTATACTGGCACTGTAAAGAGTTGCACAATACAACCAGTTGATCGCACTCTGGAGCCCTGCTTATGACGATGGAATTGTCTTTACTAAATTGAATTTCCACTACAAAATGAACTGTTGACATTGGATGCGTTTAGAGTTTTTGTTGCCTGGGGCCCTCTGGAGAAGGAATTTTTTTTTCAGTGGGACCAACCTGGATAAATAAAGGATGAATAAAGTAAAGTTTATTTCTCAATAAAATGAGGTTATGTTGATTTATCATCTGCCAACTATTTGGATGTGATCCATTGCCTAGTGTTCCTTGCACAAATGAAAACAAACAACAGACCATCTGTGTGCATGCTTATATATCTGCTGTGTCTGTGTGACAGGGCCTGAAGCTTCACAGAAGCAGCATAGTACTCAATGGGGTTACGGTTCTGTTTCTGTGTTTCTGACACTTCTCCAGTGCCGTTTCTGATGGGCTAAGGACATTTGGCAGTGGCATTTCGTCTTGACTGACATATTTATGTACAAATTCACAAAATATCTTATTGATAGTTTATTAAAATGTATCCCTTTCAAAATGCCCCAGTATCCACTGTGTTGGTATTTCAAGTGTGATACTTTTTTTTTTTTGTTTGTTTCTTTTTGAAAAATGTTCTTTAAACTGTCCTGTTGGTGGTCCAGCTCCTGCTGTCTTTTGTAATGCTTAAAAATGCCTGTCAGGTCTCTGCTCTCTGTTTTGAGTACGTTGTGTACTACTTGGCTACTTTTAAACTGTAGGTAGCGTATGCATGTGTTAGTCTTAAATGTGAAAGCAGACATGGCTCTGTGGCAGCTATAGCAACGCCATGTAAACAGTTGTGAAGCCACTTGAGGTAGTTGTTTCAGTGCTGAGCCGAATTGACTACATGCAACAGCCTTATTTGGGCAGTCACAGAGTTATGTGCTGTATTAAGGCATTACTTAATCTTATTGTGTCACCAAGTTGTCTGTAAAGAGGGATTTTGTGTATTTCATACTCTCAATTAGCACAGTTCTTCACTTCATTTGATGTTCGGGGCAGACAAAATAATGCTGTCATACATTGGTCCTCCATAAATGGAGTTGTGCACTTCTCCTGTAAACCAATATTCCTTTATCCTCCTCCTCCAGAGCAAATCCTGAACAACATCAAGCAGGAGTACAAGCGCATGCAGAAGCGCAGGCACCTGGAGAACAGCTTTCAGCAGACCGACGGGAGCTGCTCCCTGGACTCGCACCCCCATTCGTCCATTTTGAGTGGGTCCTCCCTGCCAGGTCTGTCTTCCATTGCATAGTGTGTTAGACACTTAAAGCAGCACGGTGGTGCCTAATGCCTGTTGCTAATGCAAAAGACTGAGAATTGTTCCTTTTTCTAATGAAGACAGCTGGTTGGTGTCATGAATTTCCTGTTTTAAATTTATTCTCAGTTTTTTTCTATCTGAGAGACAATGGTTATACTTGGCAGTGCGAGGACTTCCTGTGGTTCTATGAACAATTCGAAAGTGAAAACATTAGCAGATTTTAAATGTGATTTCTGTTGTAAATCTTAAAGGTACATCCTCTGGGGCTTCATCTCCATCGAGGAAAGAGCAGCCGTTATTCACCCTAAGACAAGTTGGGATGATCTGCGAACGTCTATTAAAAGAACGTGAAGACAAAGTTCGGGAAGAGTACGAGGAGATATTGACTTCAAAATTGGCAGGTTTGTGATGCAGGAGCCTTAATCAAACTTTGTGCTGAGCAGTAAATCCTTTGTGCTATAGCTCACTAGTGCTTATCTCAAATCCAGAAAGACAATGTATAACCTAATTTGGGGGAGGGGGGGGGGGGGGGCTGGGAGGCAGGTTTTTGGTCCAGTTAAATATCAGTCCTGCACATGCTGTCTACTCTAATGATTATTTATAATGTGTGTAAAAAGAAAATCAAGTGCAAACTGGATTTAAAACAAGCAAGCATGTTGACCGTCAAGAAATTGGTTTTTTTCTCCTTGGACTACAGGCACTTCCTGCCAGCACGTAGCCACCCGGTAACAGTAAGCATTGCATTGATTGAACAGGATAGCCTCCCTCTTCCCTTTCTGAAAGCTGATGGCTGGCAGAGATTTGGGGGAAAACCTGAACTGTAGCCCTCCAGGGCTGGATTTGAGTAGCCATTCTCTAGCTTAGCTGTCATAAATTGGTATGGTTTTAATCCCCCTTGTTTGTGTGTTTTCTGTTCTAGAACAATATGATGCCTTTGTGAAGTTCACACATGATCAGTTAATGCGACGATTTGGAGAGCAACCTGCTAGCTGTGAGTAGAAATGCCCCTCCATCGCCCCTCTGTGGGGGGAAAACATGTATTATAATCTACAGGGTCATTAGACATCTCTGATGGGAAGACTACAAATGGAATGGAGAGAACGAACTGTCTAGCTTCCACTTTTAGCTTAGGTCACTGTGTCTAACAGCTTGAGCACCTGATATGTGGGGATTTTTTTCCTCCCCAGAACATTTGTTAGAGTAGTTGCTCTTATTGTTGATTGTGTCTGAAATTATTTTTAATTATTGGGGAGTGCAGCCCGTATTTCCTCATTGTTTATGGTCTTGGTTGCGCAGGGAAGATGGTGCTATCAGACCAGCTCACGTCTCTCCCCTCTGTGTCCTCCAGATGTTTCCTGAGTGAGACCCGCTGTCTGCTGGGATGCCAGTTTCCCCCTTCGATTGCTGCGAGCTGTTGAGCCGAGTCTCTGCAAATGCCCTTTCCAGAGACTTTGCCGATGTAGTCGGACTTGTAGCAGTGCCATATTTCTCCTGTGGGAACAGGCTGTTTCTAGCTTCTGTCAGTGGTGACCACTTTTTTTTTTCTCTGCAGCAACTGGTATTCGGAGTGCTCCCCACTGTCGATACGTATACGGACCTCTGCTACCTACCCATTACTCTACCAGTGGCCTCCTATGTTTCGATTGCTGTATTAATAATGATTAGGCTTTCTCTGATTCCTTTTATAAAGACGTCAGGCGTTTCCGACTGCCATCATTTGAGTTTTTAAAAAAGAAAATTAAAAAAAAAAAACAATTTTTTCTTTTGTGTATCAAAGCAATGTAGAATGCCATGTAATTTTTATTTTATTTTTGTCGCAAATAAACATATCTTAGGCATGGGAAGAAGGTGGTGTGCGTAAGGAAAGTTGAGCGTGTTCCCGAGTGATCTTTTGTACTGGTCTCCCAAGAGCTTGGGTCTGTCTGGGCATTTGTTGGAATCACCTTTTTATTAAGTGACTTTTTGTTTTTGTTTTCTTTCTCCCAGTTTTTTTTATTTATTTCAAGTCAAACTACTTTCTTCCTCTAGTTTTTGCTCATAGAAAAATTTTACTGCCCATGTAGTGTAGTTGAGTTTTGGATGGGGAAAACCAATAAAACGTTTACATCAAAATGTGTTCCAAGTACTCTGTACTCTGGTCACCCCTGCCTTGCCAGTTACTAACATTTAATATTCTGTTCATTAATTTAGCTCATGAAGAATTCCATTCCTCCTCTCGCAACTTTATGACTCTGGAAGGTCAGCACACAGTACAGTGGTCTTGTCAGTTGGTTATAGAGCAGACTTTCATAAGACCCTCAGGCAGTTGTAACAGAACACGAAGCCCTGATTAGAATTGACTCCTAATGAATACTTATCAGCTTCAACTATTGTATGGAGTGCAGTGCTCAGTGGTTGGTTATGAAAGCAGTATTGTTCATGATGAGCCATGGAACAGTAAGTTAATCCTTGAACTTTGCAAGAGTGGATGGGAGTAGATGACCAGAAAGACGTACGGTTTTATATGATTTTCATGAGTGGAATTTCCATTAAGGAAGCAGTATGTCCATTCTTTTTAAATCCCTTGCCCATGCAGTATATAATTCTGCTAGGCATACTTGCACGCTTAAAGCAGATTCTGCATAATGGAGTACAAGCCCTTATTGAAAGTTGGCATGCCTTTTGGTCAGTTTTGGTCCAGTGTGCTTTTCACTAGAAAATGAAATGATCTTTTCTGATGTAATGCATCACATGGACTCTTTCTTAGTTTAAGTGAATGGAAGGTTACTGCTGTTTAATACCTTTCATTGTATTAGTGGAATCCAAAGCCATTAGTGGAATCATAATTATATCCAGAATATATTTATGCAACACACTTTGAAGGGAAATTCCTTTTATGCGGTTTTACATGTATTTATATTTAGCTGTTATTACAATCGTCTTTCTGTCTGTGAATATTGACTACAGATTAGGTCTGCTTCTAATTCTGCTCTTTGGTTCAAACTGAGATTAACAGTTTTCTGTTGGTTATAGACTTGCAGTCTTTGTTTCAGACCTTTAAAAATAACGCTATGCAGAGAGCAAATAAGGTCTGGCATATCCTTACCAGTTTTTAGATACCTTGAACTCTGGCACAACTTGGATGAAAGGAGCATTTGGATGGTGTAGGAGTGTTTTTTCCGCTGGGTGAATATTAAAGTTCTGGGGTACAAAACTAATGATATCGTTCTTGGATTTCTGTTCAAAGACCTAAAGTGTTGCATATTTCTGCATCGTATGGTCTGTTAACAACCATGGAAACTAACATCAGATCGTGCCATCTAAATCAGGGTTGTTTACACTTCCTGGAGATCTACCATCCTTTTGCTTTTCATTTCAACACTAGTCTGGCACATGTGATTCTACTAATTAGAAGCTCAGTGAGATCTCTAGCTGTTGAATCAAGTGTGTGGTTTGTTAGGGTTGGACTGAAAACCTACAGCACTGTAGATCTCCAGGAACAAGGTTGGGAAACGGTGACCTAAGGAAACTTTCAAAGCTTTCTTATGTTGGGTACTAAAAGGCTTTTGTCATGAATGAGCTCAGAGATTAGCTTCATCTGAGCTTCCAGCACAGACTTGTGCGAAGGACAGCACACTCCCACATATGTTCAGGCGAGTTCACAAGACAACAAAGCACGTTGCTAAGGAGCCCACTCTCGCGTGCTGTGGGTCTTTAAAGGGGGTTTTCGTGTTTGACACTAGCCATTTTTAACGTTCATGACGACGCTTCACTGAGTCACAAGGCTTCAGCAGTAAGCATCTGAGCTTCTCTCATCTGAGCATATCTGAAACTGAAACTCCGTTACCTGCCACTCACCAGAGTTGTTAGTAGAAGTAAGACGCTGACTTCTGCACCCTATTCAGTTATAAATAGCTGTTCGTTCCTGCCAACAGTGCAGCAACATTTCAGATACAAAACCCAATCTAACCAAGATTTTTAATGGTGATATTTTTCTTTCAGAATGTAAATTTGTCTAGATTATTTACTGAAGGCATACTCCGTTTTTGTCATATAGACCAATGGTGCAACATGTTACACACCGAATTATCAGGCAAAAAAAGAAAGTGCAACAAAGGACTATGGACAGATTTAATTCAGTTTTTTTTGTTTTGCTTTTTGAATTCATTAAGTTTTTCAGTGGTAATCTTGTCATCAAAGCCACATAAACCTCAGAAAAAAATTTCAAGGATGAATTATGGAATGCAAAAGCAGTGCATGCTGTATGGAATTTCAATTAACTTTTAATATGCCCTGAAATACTGACTTGGAACACAATGTATTCAAATAATTATAACCCGTTAGTCTGCTTATGAATTGGTTACCTTCCCCGCAACATACATCAGACTTCCAGGACTTGCTCCTCCACTACGTGTCTCGGACCGAATGAAGATGAAGGGGAAGAGGAGTGTGTGGAGCAGGTGTTGAAATGTTAACACATACTGGCAGGATGGTGACATCTGTTTTTACTTAAAGGTAACCATGGCTACATCAGTGACTCATTTATGACTTTATGAGCTTATTTTTTTCATCACACAAACGCAAACCATTGAACACGTGTGCATATGCAAACCTTTCTGGCGCACACAGAATGTGCTAGGGCGATCCAGAAGGTCCGAAAATTCAGCTGAGGTAGCCAGGCAGGCTGGAATCGTTAAAATGGTTTTACATGTTGAATTTAAGGGTGTCCAGACTGTTAATGGATTATTACATCAAATTTCAGAGCAATGCAAGTCACTACTTACGAAATCATGACCTATACTAAATTTAGAATGCACCAAACTCTTACACAGTACCAAACCACCAAATATCCACAGACAGCCAAATTAGTGATACAACTTGTGCTATGTATTAATAGAAATGAATCAAATCACGTGCACTTAGACAACGGAGCCCCAGGAGATGTACATATTATCAGGCATATCTGTCTTCTGAATGGTTTACTTAGCACAGTTTGTCCCTGCAACATATGTAGTGATGAAGCCCAGCCACATGTCTCCCATCTGGTGTCACTAACAGTGAGGGCTCCCAGCTGCATTGGCAGATGTGCAGGACCTGGTCCAGGAAACTAACCAGCTGAACATCAATACAGAGGGAGCAGTGCATGGAAAGATCAATCCCTCCCTACCCACTCTCCCTGTCTCTCTCTCACACGCAACCTTCAGTTCTGCCTTTCTACTCCCTGTACAGGCTGACCTTCTCTAGGGACCTCCAACACTGGATCTGAGGATCACATGACTGTAATTTAACTTCAGAATCCAGATGCGAGAAGTAAGGGCAAGGCTGACCTGTGTTCTTGAACATTCATTTGTAAAAGCCAATCTAGACTGCCGGAGTGAACGTAAATATAAAATTAAAGGGCAAGCAAGGTATGTGGGTATACTCTGCTGCTTTGGCAAGTGACTGGCTATAAAACATCTAAAATGACAAGGTAAACACATGCCCTGTGCTCTCACTTTGGTTTGCAATCCTGCCTGTGATGAGATCTCCAGTTTATGAAGGAGATAGTTTCCATGGTGAAAAGAAGTGGATGGTTTTATTTTACACTGTAAACCCCCCTGGCTATCCTTGCAGCAGTCTGACATGAAAATCCATCATAGAGGTGCTATACTGCGAGAGATGTGACGTGCATACCCATTAAGGACATCCATGCAGCAGAGAGTATTTGACCTATTTAAAACTTAAGACAATGTACTGCAGAAAATACATATCAAAGGCAAATACTATGCTTTCAGCATTTATTTATTTTTAGTTAGTTATTGGTAATGCAAGGGAAATTGTCAGACTATTTGAATATTGTGTACAAAAGCATAAAAGCAGGAAAAATCCATTGGTATTCATTCCAGCAGTTTAATTTCCCAAACAAATGTCAAAAAATGAACAAGAATGAGGAAGCACTGCATAGAACGATATATATACCGTCATATATAATGGCTTTTCACAAAATGTACTATTTGTCACATTTGTAATTTCATGAGTACATTTTCTTCGTCACGTGGACTCATTTAGTATGAGCAAAATAGCTCATTTAGGGCATTCTAGTTCCCCTGCATAATTGTACAGTTGCAGGACAGGAAATCCATGTAACTGGTGCTCGGCCTTGGCTAGCACTGACTCTGCTAGCGTCTGCTTGTGTTGTGATGTAGTGATTGGTCAAGTGTCAGCAGGCTGGGATCCAAAGTGAGGGAGACAAATTCCTGCTGAGGTAATGATGTCTCCACCAATATACAGAATACAGGCTTTAAGGAGAGAGTGAGAGAAGTGCTTTTCTGAATCCCTGACCGCTCAAAGTCTCCCTCTGGTGACTGAAGATTTATAAAATTGAAGGTTTTTATTGCATTATCTCAATAGAATGACGAAAATACACACCTTGTGGAGAGGTAAACATTTAATAAATATATATGATTTATTTAATGATACATTTTTCAAGCTTCTTTTTCTTAAAAATACATCTAAAAGCCTTACATTGATGAACTTCATGTTTATTGAATCAGTGACAGGTTCAAGTGTTTTTCAATATATTTATAAATGTACGTCCAGTGTGTAAAGTTTTTAATTGTTCAATCTAAAAACGAACAAAAAAGCTCTGCCTTTACAAAGTAAAATGTTCTCACTAGCTAATTCACTAAACACTGTAATTTAATTTGCAAAATGTAGTGTGTGTGAATAATTATGTCTATAAACTTACTACTTGCCCTGTATTTTTAAAATACTGAATTTGTTGACATTGACAATTAACTACGTCGGTTAAAATGAAAAAGCTAAATATTTCAAAGGAAGATTTATAAAAAATGTTGCAGCAGTAAGAGATTTACGTATGGAATACCAATACTTGCAGAATTTGAGTATGTTGTTTTGGAAACCATTACTGTGTCCTTTTGTTGGTGTAAGAAATTTTGTAGCTGATACAGTCTATTACGACCCTAACCCTAACTCCTACACAAAAACAAACATTTTTTGATGAATATAAACATATATCACAGCATTGCTATATGACAAGAAATTAATTTAATCCATTCACACATTGTGACCACAGCACTGGACAGCTATTTACAATGAAATTTGAGTTTGCAAGTGAGTAGTGCTCTCTTTTCGGATTCCTACCCAGATACCTGCCATCTAGTGGTACCACAATGACCTACAACAGACATATTAAGTCCAAAATGGTGGAGAGAAATTTAGAATTACATAACTTGAACTACTTGTTCCTTATGCTGAGCTGTGGATGCATAGTTGCTCTGCTTATATTACTGGGTAGCCTCATTGTTGGGCCCATTTGAATTTTAGACAGGGTACAGTACAGCACAGAGTACAGAGGGTACAGTTGGTACAAATGTAACCGTTTTTAGATTTTGCTCATTTACTCAAAACATATTTAGCCTAACACAATAAAATTTTACTCCAAATAGCTTTGACATGTTAGTAGTCCAAGTAGTCATAACTCAATCGAGTTGGATACCACTTAAACTTAATTACAAGCAGTCCGAAGTTACATTCATACACCCTAGTCGGTATAAGTGTAATAGAGGGATGGAATAATTGTAACAGTAAATGAAAACTATAATGCTTGTGTGGAGGTTTTTTTGGCACATACTAATGTTAGTCAAGGTAACACATTTTCAGTGGTAACGTGAGACCAGCCACATCCTCAGATTATGAAGCATAGAGCTTTATTTATGAAAGAAGGCTGTGGCCACAAGCAGCTTCATAACTTCACGTGAAGTGAGTTGTGGTAATGTCCAAGTCGACGAGGAAAGCTGCTTTTGTTAAGCTTTTTCAAACCAAATAGCCCACTACGCAGACCAATTGTATTATGCATGCCTGTTACAATGTGGCTATTTATTTTCAATTAATCACTTGGACCATCCAGAAGATGATGCTATGTCAAAATTAGCTGAACACAATTAACATTAAACACTGAACTAACTTAAAGGATTGCTAGACAGGCAAAAGTACAGACACCTCCCTAAAATGCATTGAGGTTGGTGCATTTAATCACTGAATGCATGATGTTCTTTCTTTAATTTAGCAGAAAGTTTGAAATAGACAAATTGCATTACAAAAAAAAAAGAATCTGTAAACGTTAGTAATGTGTTTCTCCCAGCATTTGGCAATATTGTTAAAATGCATATGCCTATACAAATAACGTTAAGGTTGACAGTTATCCAAAACGGCCGAAAAATCACGGAAATCGCGGAAATGGCAAAAAAAAAGGGGGGGGGGGCAAAAATGCAACAATGCGGCTTCCGTTGCAAATACCATCCTTAACTTTGAATATGTAATTGTTCCTGAAAACCTTTAGGCATTCATTATATTACCACCCTTTGCACTGTATAATATTAACTCCCCAGGATGTAACCAATAAAATGTCCTCTATAAAGTTAATTTAATAGGAGAGTATTATAGAAACATATTGCTGGATCATGACGCGTGATGCAGTATTACTACTTATTGTCCACAAGAGGGCGAGATAGATCTAGGAATTATCCATGGCAATGACCAAGATCGCAGATGAAATAACCTACTGGCTGTGAATAACAGATACCCCCCTCATCCCCCCCCTTTTTTTCTCCCGGAACACACACACAAACAAACAAATAGTTTTCCTCAACATTCTCCATTCCAGAACTAAGCAACACTTGACTCCATGTTAACCAGCTGTGACTTTATTCAAAGGCTTGGTAACAGACTACATTGCGATACGTCAAACACAAATGTCCAGTGCTTTTGGACATGACTTTTTCAGAGGACTCCTTACATGCGACCTTGGTACAGAAGCCACATAATGGCAATGAGCTGACCTCTAGCACAGCACCGCATCAGGAGTGGGAATGATCTGCACTGAAACACAGTTTTCTTAATAGTTATACACCAAGCTAAATGGCTACAGAACAACACTGCTAATCGAGCTAGTTCAAACCTGAATGTCCTGTCATGTCAGGCCAAACTTTAATGTTTCATTGAGGTTTGTAAAAGCTCTAGAAAAGGTGTCATACAGTACATAAAAATTACAGCGGGCTTTCACACAAATTTGTTGACTAATGCTAAGTTAGATTTTGCTGAAAAAAGGAGAAAGCCAGGCATTGTGCCATCATATTTTTGGTCTTTCATATCAATCAGCTCATTACTTGATTCAATCCCAAAGGCCAGCCCCTGGGAAGTTCACGTTTCTTCAGGATAATAAAATAAACTCTATCTAAACAATAGCGGTAAGCTATGTATCTCAATGACAACCATTGACTACACCTAAGTATAAGTCATTTTCATAACACAGTTGGCCAACTGTTCAACAGAAAAGAAACAATAATGAATGGTAAAATATTTCCCTTTAAACAGTACTGTATGGGGTTTTCAAGGTTACAACAGTGTGGCCAGCACACCAAACAATGCTTTTTGTTCTTCACTAAGACATAAAATGGTGATCGTGCTTTGACCACACCTTGAACATGTTTAAAACAGAGGTATGTTGTATTGGTTGAGGCTCATCGGTTTCACCGAATGAACCATTTTAAACCGCTGTTGAGAACTACCTCTCCTTACATCTAATACTGTACAAGCGTTTGGTAAACCTTTGATGAACCACACATTGTTAGTGCACTCACAGTGGGAGGCTGTGGAAAGGCTCACGGTTGAAGCATTACTCATTTATAATTTATATTGCAGCCCTGCTGCTTTCTCCTAGCTTGTTCTGATACTTCAAAATTTATATTACTACAGACAATGGCAACAGAAGAGCATCACTGAATCACACTTGAAATAACTGTAACAACACAGTAAGATTATATACATTTCAGCTTTAAACTCTCGTGTAATTTTTTTAATAGCAAGCTGTTTATCCTTTTTTTCAGCCCCAGCTGGTTGCCACAGGGCAGCAAACTCCAATTTTCTATTGAGTTAATTACAATGTGTTTAAATCACGTTCACCGCAGATGTCAAAAGAAATGCAGAATAAAAACTCATGTCCAAAATAACCTGCCCATCTGCAGCAAACAAAATATTGACAGATATACACAAGAATGCCAAAAGATAAATTGGCTTCTGTTGATCAATAAAATGTTCATTCTTTTCATTTTAAGTGCCTTGTCACGTTACGGTCGAATGAGAGTGAATGACTGCTGATAGACAATGAACCTCTCATTCATGGTCGGAAAGCCAAAGTTATACATGTTCAAACTGAAGGACTTACATACGTGAACTACCCTGGCCTCCCTTAATGTCTCATATGTTCAATCATCACAATCCAGAACTTGAAGACTACACGTCCTTGCACCAATAGTCTTCCAAGTGTGCTCTTGATATGTCGAAAATGATATTTTCCCATGATACGATTTCTAGATACATATTTAATTTTACTCTAAATGTATCTTATGAAAGGCCTAAAATGATAGCCAAAAGACTTTCACTATCTTGTATGTACAAAGAAGTTCCTTTACCAAACAAGATGAATGAAATGAACAGTACTGTACCTCCTTAGTCAACCCAAGAGAAGTTGACCTTTTTGATATTTCTGATTTCTTTGTTTGCTTCTAATTATTATCGGTGATTAAAGGTATAAAAATCTCCCATGACATCATTAAATTCTGCTTTTAATTACCGATGCACACTTCATTTATTCACAACCAAATAAATAGGTATTCCTACTAAGAGGGTAAAACCATAAACAAAGCAATACAAATACCCTCGTATGATAATGATTCTATTGTAAAAAAAACCAAAAAAACTTCTATATTGTGCTTTCTTTTTTGTAAGAATATACTGTCACTTGCATCTTTTAATAATATTCATGTTTGATATCAGTACATTCCCATTCTTCAAGCGTATTTTTTGTTATCATTTGTGAATTAAGCATATTTCTATACAAAGCCGGACCACAGTCAGTACAACATTGCAACCGAACGACTCAATTTACAGTATGTTGTTAATTTCATGAAGGCATGGCTGCTACAGAATATGTACATATTGATATCTAAATTATATATTTATATATTAACATATATCATTAAAAAATGTCAATAGCCCCTTATCCCATGAGTAAAGATATCATTTCTGAGAACCTGATTTCACAGTAAAAAAATACCCTTCATGAATTCACCCACAGTACCACCAAATCTATGATGAGATAACTTGAAGAGAACAGAGTACATAATGAAGAACAACAGAGGACAAGACAGCAGCTTGAAATCGTTTCCATACTTTCTGCATCACGTTCCTCCTTCAGTCTAGAAATCAGTTTGGCACTTAGGCAAGCACTGTAACACTACACTGGCACACAGTTCAGCGAAAAAGACACATTGAAGCAATGATCTGCTTTCGTGTTGTTTTGGTCAGTCAACTTCATGACCCTCTCATGTGATAGTTCCTCCTTACAACCTGGTCGTTAGGCCAGTAGACTGTCCTTTTCATCTCTCATGTTTTGAATGGGCCGTGACATTTTGAGCGCAGAACTGGGTTGTGAGAATCAAAGGTTGCTTCACCAGCATCTGGAGACTGCCAGTCAGACAGCTTCCGCAGATGTCTCCGTGGAGACCGACATGGTCACTTTGGCTATTTTCACAGTGGTTTTTACGCAGCTCTCCGCGGCTCTGTTGGCGGAAATGTTGGCCCTGTTCTGACAGTCGGACTCCAAGCTGTTGTCCAGCGGCTGAGCGCTGCCTCGGCACATTCGGAAGGCGTTGAAGAAGGCGTGGCGCAGGTCCTTGCTTCGCAGGGCATAGATGATGGGGTTGATGGTGGAGTTGAGCAAGCAGAGCATGCTGCAGAAGGCGAAGATCGTCTTGGTGAAGTTGTCCATCCTCCAGAAGAGGTCGTAGACCATGATGGCCAACACGGGGCCCCAGCAGATGATCAGCACCACCAGGATGAGCACCAGTGTCTTGGCCAGCCGGATGTCCATACGGGTCTGCTCCGGCCGAGTGGTCTGCACTTTGGTGCCATCCGCCGAATACACCACCAGGCTCTTCTGAGAGGTGCGGCTAAGCATCCGCACGGCATGATGATGAGCTTTCCACAGGATGTACATGTAGGCGTAGATGATGAAGATGACCAGCACGCTGGTCACCCCGATCCAGAACATCAGGTAGTTCTTGTCGATGAGGGGGAAGATGTCCGAGCACAACGACTTGAGGCGCTTGCAGTTCCAGCCCAGCAGGGGGAGCACCGCGATGATGATGGAGATGGCCCACATCATGCAGAAGGCGATGACGGCCTTGGTGCGGGTGACAATGCGCCTGTAGGCCAGGGGCCTGTGGATGGAGATGTAGCGGTCAATGGCGGTCAGGAACAGGCTTCCCACGGAGGCGGTAAAGGAGGCTGTCACCCCGCCCAGCTTGAAGAGGAAAACGTTGGGGCTGTCCTTGCGGTGGAGGACGTGGAAATCCAGAAAGCTGTAGACGAAGATGACGCTTCCCAGTAGGTCGGCCACGGCCAGGCTGCCGATGAAGTGGTAAGATGGTCGGCAGCGAAGCGTGCGCGAGTGGAAGATCACGCACAGCACCACCAAGTTCTCCAGCACCGTGAAAGTGCCCAGTGTGAGCGCCATCACCGCCACTGCCAGCTGCTGGCTGGGGGTGAGGATCATGAAGCACTCCATGTCCATGAAGTTCTCCCCGCATTGGATGGTGCTGCCCTCTTCCCCGAAGGTGCTCCTGTTGCCCAGAATGTCTGTGACATTGGTCGGGTAGAAAGGGATGCCTTTGAGGATGAGTTCCTCGTCTCCCGGCACTTTGCCAGGAAAGGAATTGCTGCGGAAGGCAGACAGAGGCTTCTGTAAAGGGTAGCCACCCTTGGTGAAATCGGCATCGATGGTGGAGTCATCATAATTGACATCGTTGGAGCCGAGGAACTGCAACCCAGAGGTTATTGTCCGGAAAGTGGTGTCGGCAACGTCACCCAATACCGTCTTCATGGCTGCTTCTCTAGGAGAGAGACAGCGCAGCCTAAGATGTATCCAGGGGAGCCTACAGAAACAAAATGGAAGGCTGTTTGTGGAAGCCTGAAAATCCTTTGTTTCAGAAATAACAGAACATTCTGTACATGGATGCAGAATAGTTCAAAGTCAAAGAAAAAACACTGGAACAATCAGATTTGAATAAGTAAAATTTCTGAAATGGAATGTCTTTGCATAGCTTTCATGTATTATGAAATTACAACATAAGAAAAAATAAAGGGCTGTGATTCGTTAAATTCCAGATATCTGAGATAAAACCATTTGACTTTGGACACAAAATGTATATTCATGGTACAACCGCAGGCTTCCTCGACTTAACCGTCATACTCCTTTAAGAGATAACCATTCGTTCGCATGTTAAGTTGACTAACTGTAATGTGTTGGTGGGGCAATTGATAATTGTTGATATTTGTGTTGCCACATATAGCCTGCTGTGATAACGGGCTTTACATGAGTCGTTCTCGAGAAACGTCTGGCGCATAACAATGAAAATGAGACTGATTACTAATTATAAACGTGCAGGGTTTATTCTTTCGAAAAATAACACTATATACAACACAATACGTAATTGTTTTTTTTAATTTTTTTATTCATCTTACAATTTTTAATATATTATAGCCTAATAAACGATGTATTAACTGATAAATCATACAAAATGAAATTTAATATAGTAAGAAAGAAAAGTGGATGGTTTTTCTTCTTTTCTTGTTCTTTAGAGACAAAATAATTTATTCCATCTTGACTTAATTACGAAATTTCACATCGCAGATCCAAAACAGGTCCACGAGGCTTGTCGTCCTCTAATGTTGAGCTCCTTTAATTGTTTTGGCTTCGTGAGGGCGCTGCTTCTCACAAATACACAAAAGTAAGGGATTATGAAGTCGCTTCTTTCGCAAGGCAGTGTGCGAATATATTTTGCATTACTTTACGATGACAAATTGCTAATGCACATGAGAGCGGCTGTTATATCCATATTACCGCAATCATAAACCGGTTTTAAAAAGGTGATTAATAGTCTAATTGCCAATAAAATGGTAGCGTGAAATACAATTAGTTTCCCAGCTAAAACGGATTATTCAACAACATCGTTTACAACTTCAAAAAGCCTAGCCTACTCAATAACAGCGCCGATACGTAAGTATCTTCGCTCCGATTCAAGAACGCTCAATCACGCAATTTCCATTTCTGAAACCAATTTCGATATGCATTAATTCTAAAACATCACAAATCATATCATCAACAGTATTGTGTATTGTACAGACTGTTGCATGAAAATGGATGTGGGTGGCCACCCAACTTGGCACTGTACTGAAAGGCAGCTAGAAAATATGGAGTTGCCTACTGAAAAAATGTTCCGTTTTCTTCCTTATCTTACTTACTGTCTTCAAGTTTTTTAACATCGGACTTTGTCACGGGTGAAAAATACAAAATACACGTATATAATGCAGATCTTGCCTTTGCAAAGGTTGGAATGGGGCGATTGAATTCAAAAACCCAATCATCCTACTAAACCGCATCATGGATGCAACTTTAATAGTTTGGCAGTACTACCAGTATTACAAGCTAACATTGAACTAATTATAATAATAATAATAATAATAATAATAATAATAATAATAATAATAATAATAATAATAATAAACATTTAGACATGAAAATGGTATTTAAAGTTAATCCATTGTAAATATCACAACATGGATGAATTAGGGTGAATAAAAAGTGAGCATAAAAGCACATCAGTAGAAGTTATTTACCTTCACATAATTTGTCCAGGTGGATCCAATCCTTGCACATCAACCGTACTCTTGCTGAAATCCAACCTAACTACACAAAAATCAGTTTATTTTGAGCAAAAAAAGAAAAATAAAAAGAAACTGAAACTTGTAGTGTTAGGTATTTCAATAAATTATTTCTCCGTGTGACTGAATGTATTTGTTTTATTGTAACGAGGGACCGGTGGTTTCTTAGGCAAGCCTCACCAAATGTGTAGAGTTCCTGCTGGCGGCAACGTCTGAGGTCTCTGTGTGTCTGCATACTTATGAAGCGTCGGTATAGTAGGCTGCATCACGTGTTGCGAAGTGCCGCTGACAGCGTTCTATAACCAACCAACGGTGCGCAAGCGAAAACCACTATGTAGCCTAAGTATAAACCCCAACAATTTCACCTTCCCAAACCTCCGCAACCTGACATTCGCAAGTTATGTCAAAATGGCAGTTTTTTAGCTACTACTTGCAAATATTTTCATGTATTCCATCAATTCATAACTCATAACTAATCATTTAAATCACATGAATAAATAAAGTAACATGCTATAATAGAAGCACGATAATGTAATTTATTTCAATTCACTCCCCTCTCCGCTTTATTTAATGGTTATAGTGTGATCAAAATAAAGCACGGAAGGCGCTGGTTAAACGAGTTACCAGGACAAGATCATAAATGAACGAGAGAAATGCTGCGTCATAGACATCTAACTACCCTAAGATGAAGAGCCACGGGGATAGTACAGATATATATCTGGAAAATATTGTCACTGATTGTAGCCACAATAGTGTCTGTTCCCGAAATTTAGGAGGTCTAGGATCAGTGCTTGTTGGGTAAGTAGCTGGGGCTCCTCACAGATAATTGGGGGGCAACAGCAAGAAACATCATGTGAGATCCCATCCCAGTCGAAGCATGACAGTGGAAAATACGTGGCCCAGCAGTGGGGAGCCTTCCAGTGAAAGTGACATAACTGCCAGTAACTGCACAGCATCTGACCGCCATCACCAGAGGGGTAGGATTAGGAGACAGTGTGCTAGTGTGCCATCAAAACAGCTCGGTAGAGCCATTCCCATAAATTCAAAACACTTCACTTTTGTCCAAGTCATACTCCAATGTATCCGCAGCAGGGAGTAAAGAGGACAGCAAGGACCCTGTCGATCACTCTTCTATTTTTTTTTTTGTAAAATGGAGAAAAAACATATAGACGCCCTGCGCAGATGCCAGAAAAATCTGGTAAAAATGCCAGATAAAAATGAGAACCATCACTGGGCAACAAGGTTAGTTTGCCAGCTTACTGAATCATGCAGGCTTATATTAAATTACTATTTCAGATCCCACAATTCAAAGAAATTCTATCTGGTTGGACAGCTAAGTTACCCAGACAGCTTGCATGCTGGCTGAGGACTGTCACAGTAGCAACAATAAGCGGAAATTGTGCTGTGCATCTCGGCTGAAGCTGATGCTTAACTGAGGTAATGGAGAAAATAAAGACGGAAGAGTGACAACCCATACAAAATATTGACCTTGCTAAAACTGTTATGGGACCAATTTCTGGCATAAAACATAGACCCATTATATATAACATGCATTTTATTTATAGTTTTTAATTTAAGTAAAACCTCTTTTCTGTATTTTATTACTCCTTGCTTCAAAGCAATATTGTCTTTGAGACAGTGTTAATCAAATTCATTGTGCCACATCTAGTTGCTTAAAAGAAGCAGTTGCAGCTAAGACTGCCTAGCATGATTACTCATGTTCTGTGGTAACTTGTATACAAACCAAAATGCAAGTGTAACACAATTAGGGGATGGGGGGAGAGTGTTTATTTCAAATAACTGTTATAAGTAGTTCTTATAACACCTTACACAACTGTTTTTGCTGTTTGCACGTGCAAATGTACAAACATACATATACACAAATGTAATGTGTAATATGAAAATATGGTTTCGAGGCTGGTTGAGCTGAGGCAAAAAATACAAATTATACTTGTATATTGTACACAATTTCCGTTGGCATTAACAACAGTCAAATTAAAGAACACATTAAATACCATTTAAATTTTACATTTGGTTATATTTTAGGCTACATTTCAAAGGGTGGGTCATGGTCAAATATACGTTCATTTAGTGGGCCATGAGTTAAGGAAGTTTGGAGAACTGCTGATGTACTTGGTTTGTGGAAAATGGAATTATATTCCTTTTAGAAAATATGCTTAGCAGACTCCTTTATCTAGGGCATTCAGCAGTGCTTCATCATATGCACAATGCAACCCATTTATACTGGTACTGTTGAGGTGAGGTACATACCTTGTTTACTCTGAGGATAAAACTGCAACATTGCACCCACTGGTGGCATTCAAATGCTACATATCACATTTAGGTCCTGTGTACCCTCGCCATTGGTTTTTCGCTGTTTGGTTCTCGTTAAACTATCCTAACCTTTAAGCCGAATGACAAAAGTGGTCAAACATTACCTCTCTGTTACAAAGAATGTGCTTAATTTTCAAAAGCAGACTAAATCCTTTTCATTTCAGCAGAGTTTCAATTCTTAAATGTACTGTCCCTGGACTGTTATTAATAGCTTGTCTATGATCTCGATATTTAGTATGATATGCTGAAAAAAATTGTTCTCAAGCAGATAAGTGGATACATGCAACTACATCTAAGCCTGTGCTTTTATTTGGATTAATTTTTAAAATGTGGAATCAACTGTCCATCGATACATGCAATTATGGCATGCTCCTCTATATGTGAAAATAAATTGCTTAAACTGTCAACTAACAGCGTCATCATTATCTTAAAGCAAACTATATGGCATTATCTGTTATTGCAAGATTTCAGGTGATGTTGCAGTCGTACTGTAGGCACCAGGAGCCTCCCCGTGTAAGCACGTTTCAAACTTATGACAAGGTGAAGAAAGGAAAGGTCAAACTTGCTTTCTCCCAGGCTACTGGAGATAATGTTTAATAAATAGGTCTGTTGTGTATTTAAATTATGTCTTTTGGTGTCTGCAGGGCACAAGAAGAACGATGACTATCTCTCAGAACTAAAAACCAAGGGATTTTGTTGCACTCATTAGCTCTAGGGTCGTGTCATAGCTCATAACGGATGCTTACACTCTCACTTTTCAGTTTTTTACAACAGCCATTAGGTCCAGAATGCAAAGTGTGTATCCAAGTGTGTGGCAACCAGCATTGCATTTAAACAGCAAATTGTGTTTCTCTTTTATTTTTTTATTTTTTGCTTACAGGTTATTAAACCTCAATATTTTATTTTAGCCCTAAAGACAAAATATTCCAGACTGCTGCATTTCATATTTCCTTTTTACTAGCCTGAATGATTCACTTGTTAGAAACCGGTGATTCATCAGTTCTCTATTTCACTTTAAAACACATTAATGTATCTCTTGTGCATAAATAAATAATAATAAAAAAAACTCCATCCCAGTAGAAAATGCAAAGTGAAAGTCAAGAGCAATAGTAGTCAAATAAAGGAAGTGAAAAGAAGCCAGTGGACTGCATGAAATGGAGCGTACTGTAGTGCAGGCATGAAGTACTGAGGGAAGGACAGGATTATCTCATGCCTCCACAGTGATAGAAAAATGCATACAGTCAGGTGAATAGTGAACAAGGCTGAAATACTAATGTACCCGAGTTTTGTGTTCTGTATAGCTTCAGCCAATGCAACTGTAAACCCTTGGGGTTTTTTTACAGGGGGTCCCCCTGGGGGTCCACGAAGGTACTGCAGGCGGTCCGTGATGACATTGTCCTCTCCCGGTCTGCATGCACAATCCTCCCCTCCCCCCCAGCCCAATTCATAGTCTGTGATTTCAATCTTCAACTAACCATACCCCCCCGACCCTCCTTCCCACCCCTCCAGCCTGCAAGAGCAATCTCAGCTACACCCCCCCCCCCCCCCTATGGGCAATTGCAATTTCAACAAACCCTCCCAAGCCTCCCCCCACCACCATTTAGCAATCACAATCTCAAGTAAACCCCCCAACCCCCCTTGGTCCACGATCGCAATCTGAACAAAACCCCCCACTCACCCAAGTCCGTGATCACGATCTCAATAAACCCTCCCACAGTGGCAGCACTGACATAATGACAAATCATTGCCTGATAGCATCACCACATTTCAGATCCAGCAGGATGAGCCACATGAAGTTCCAGTCCTGTATATTTTTACACCATAGACCGTACACAAAATATGGACCAAGTGTTTGTGACATCACCCATTGACTTTCCACGGGCTTGCAAAAAGCATCTTGTCCATGCAGAAGCGCAGTTTTGGTGTTTCACATGTTCAAGCCAGACTGCGCAGCAGGGAAAAGGGGGAAACTTTATATGGGCATGAAGTCCGGCCAAATCTGGGTCGTGAGATATAGTGACTCGGCAGTGATGCAAACAGTCCCTGATTCATCCAAAAATTTTACAAAATTGTCACAATAACTTAAACACAATAACTTTAAAAATTAGACGTGGGCCTTACCCAAAAAAACAAACATCTATTGTGAGTATATTTTCTTGTTGGAAAAATTATGGAATTACCACAGACTTATCTATACTTATATTAAGCAATTAAATGCCATAATTACCTAGAAACCTTGAATAATATTTGGCATATTCAGTAATATGTCATTTACCAGCATGTAGAAAACAAACAATAATAATAATTATTATAATATATAATTATAGAGGATGTGTCCTTCTTTTCTATTCCAGGTGGGTACGCAAATCAAATGAAAAATACAGTAAAACAGTCCTTTTCAGTCACCATCCAATATTGCCAGTGCCGAGCCAATCACAGTGTGAACTGTGAGGGAGCGACATGGCCGACATCTCCATCTGGGCAAGACTTGCAGGACGTCTTGTTCTGATGCAGCTCCAAGGCATTAGCAGAGTTCAGTGTGACATGAACTTGTGTTGGCCAAATGAGAATGGAAAAATTGGGAAAGAGATTAGCCACAGGGGATTTTTGAACTTTCAAAGTGATCCCTTTTACACCGGTCGAAGGAGACCCCCATGTGATTAAAGTCTCCGTTGTATTAACTTGATTTCAGTCAATAGGTGGGTAGCAGAATTTTCCAATACCACAGGGAGACCAGGGTCATTGACTTGGAAAATGGGTTTACTGTGTTCGAGCCAAGTGAGGTATTACATTCAAATTCATTGGAACGTATTCATTGGGGGGTACAGAATCAATGTCTGCTCTATGCTGCGCCTCAATAACCAGGTTACTAGTTACAGGAGAAGGAAGTTGGCTTTTAAAGGGCTTTTTCCAGCAGACTTGGAATCAGAGCAGCAAAAGAGGTTTCAGTTTTACGGGTTGCAGAGTCACGTCTTTTTGAAATTGTGCTGTGGCGTTTTTCTAATGCTTCGCCAAGCGCCTCATCTGTTCTGGCACTGAGCTGTGTCCGTACCAGCCACTGCACACCTGCAGTTGCCGAGTAATTCAGTACTTGTTTTCTCAACCAGAAAGATTCAAATTAAGCCTTTGTCTAGGGCACAAGAGGGCACAGCATGACAGTAAAGTAAAAGAGGCATAACTACTTCCTCCTATTCCCAGAGACAGAATGTGTCCATGGCATCACTGAAGACCATTCATCATCCTCGTTCTAATTTATTTAGGGATTTCATTAGAGCATTCATTAAGATATGTAAAGAGCAATTTCTCTCAAGAAGGTATTTGGGGAGGAGAGGAAATTGTGGCGTTTTTCCTTTTCTTACAACTGGTAAGTATTTTTAAACTGAAATTTTTAACCAACTAATAATAATTCAGATGGTGCTCTACATCAACAATGTGGCATAATCACAGAATTGAAGACAAATTGAGCTGGTGTTTACTGTTAAGAATCATCATACTGCCCCACAGCAATTATTAAAAGGACGAATGGCTTAAGGTTCTTTCTAAATTACAACTAATATATCCACTGATATATCGTCACTTTGCGATTTAAGGCTGCAATATTTATCTCTCATGCTAATTCTGCTAAGCAATGTAAATATCTTGTCAGTAGGCCAGCCGTTATAACATGCTGTAACATTCTGTTAAGTGGGACTATGCTTGATTGGAGGCCATCTGGGTGAACCAGGCTGCTGTGTGAATTGCTGTTATTTGCGCAAATATGCAGATGCCATCTCAGTGGAAGAAAGAAAATGGCGACTCTATTGAAGGAGCTGTCATCTTTTGGATGAGATATTGAAATAAGGCCCCCCGATTCAGTAAGTTAATTAAATGTCCCTGGAATAAAGAATATGAGTTCCTGTGGTATCTCGGCCAAATTTCCAATCCTACCCATTTAATTGCTTAAAATCGTTCCTCTCCACCTCAATGTTCTGGAATAAAATGGGTGGAACACATTACTAGCGATGGAGGTGCTTTGACTTTTACTGTGCTATTTCCAGTATAAAAATGCAATCCATTTTTAAGCAGTGTTATTTTAGTGACCATCAATATGCCACTGTTTTTCTGCATATTAATTTTCTGTTACAAATAAGAATTCTTTCATCACCCCTAACTGGAGGTGTTTTACCCAAGTGTCATAAAAACAACAACAAAAAAACTTGGCTTTGAAGTATGAAGCATATATTTGCATTGTCATTAACACACGGTATGCATACAGTTTCAATATTCTTTATTTTTAACAAATCTTAATCACTTGTGTATTTGAACCATACCCGATATAGTAGAGTGATTTTCAGATGTGGACCGTCGAGTAGGTCACACATAATAATAACCGGGAAAAATTACATATGTTATTTCAACTGAAGTGTCTCCAGGCCTGCAAATTGACACAAAGACAGCTGGATGTTTCTTTGGCCAGAACAGCTCCCGTAGAGTTAAAACAACAGCTCCAGGATGAAAGAACCAGAGCTGTACACATGTACTGAAAAGCCTTCACTGGACAACGTATCCCCTTGGTGTTCCGCTTCCTTCAGTTGATAATGGGGTTGGCCCATTCATGCAGCCAGTCCCCCAGAAATGTATGATGATGGAAAAATCTCATCTTCTAAGATATATATGAATCTGTTGTCGTTATTCAGGAAGCACTTGTAGCCGTAAACACGTGCATTTGTTGTGTTCTGAACACCTATCCAGGACGACAAGAACATCTGCATTTTATCTCACCACACAGATGGAAAAATTACTGAAGGATTCAAATGTCCTACTCACCACTGTTTTACAATCATTGTACGTTTGTACCAATAATCATGCCATACGTCATGTTGCACTTAGGCTTGACGATCATCGGACATAGTTTTACATTTATCACGAGGAATCACATTTTGAAATTAATATGCAAACAACGCCAAGAGTGGTGAAGTAAAATATTTAAGACCAAAATGATTTTAAAAAAAAACATTAATAAGGTGTCATTATTCCATAATCCATTGCAAGACCCTTTTATCATTTAATGTGGTAGAGAAGCTGGAATACTCAGAAATGTTCAGTACATAATGATCTTCAGTAGTCCCATGGATGTCCAGTGGATAGTACTGTCACCTCACAGCGAGAAGGTCCCGAGTTCAAACCCTGGGCGGGGCCTTTCTGTGTGGAGTTTACATGTTCTCCCTGAGTCTGCATGGGTTTTCTCTGGGTACTGGCCAAAGGCATGCAGGTTTGGCTAACTGCCTCTAGGTATGAGCGTGAGTGAAAGGTGTGTATATGTCCTGCGATAAACTGGCGTCCTGCCCAGAGTGTATTTCTGCCTCTCGCCCAATGCATGCCACCATGACCCTGACCAGGAATAAATGGATAACGGATGGATGCGTTATCATTATTATTATTATTATTATTATACACACACAAACCTAGTTACAACTTCTTCACATTGTCTTATTATTATTGTACAGTTATTGATCCATATATATGCACACACACACACACACACACACACACACAAACCTAGTTACAAATTCTTCACGCTGTTTCTCTCTTGGGGATTGGGACTGCTAAACTGAGGAAAAGACAAACCTCATTATTCCCTCCACTGGCTCGCTGTGTTACCACACACAGTTCTGTTGACTGTGAAATCCTGGGTTCCTTGTTACGAGGTCTGCCTGTGAAGTTCCTGTCTGCATCTCTTTCCTTTTTATGCCTTTGATCGAAAAAAAAAAATTCTGTCTCGCGAAACTCAGGTAATCCATGAAGTGGATAACATCATTTCGCTTCAGAGACAGCAAATCAAACCGATCTACACAGAGAGTAGCTGTCAGTACCGGAGACGACTACATGTGCAGAATGGTGTCGTTCACCACTGCAGGTTCCACCGCACTCTCCGGCAAATTTAAATTTATTACGAAATAAATTACCTTTTTCTCAAATGGCACTGACTGCTACCAGTCATCTCGCTCGCCGCTGAACCAAATAACACTGCCTTTCCCAAACATTTACAGACATGTCATTTAGGCTCTCATGATGAGCTTTCTGTCAATGTGATAGATGTGGCCATTTATAATGACTGTGCCCACAGCAGTTGATAAAATGGAGCATTGTGCCGAATTGCAAGTAAATAACCTTTGTCCAATTCAGGTCTTAAACCACATGACAGCAGCAATGTAAATCAGACAAGATTGTCCAGGCCGGGAGGAATCGCAATGCATTCACCGGAGACACGTTACAAACAACAGTAAGTGGTTCCTTCCTTGCCACTGCTATTAATTAATTTGATGGTCCATCTTTACTGTCCCATCTGAGTGTAATTACTGTTCCTTTTTTGTTCCCTTTTTTGATGGCATAGCTCTTTTGTATGAAACATGCTATCTACAAAACTACGAAAAGGTTCATGAGGTCAAACTCAAACTGTATGATCAGCCTCTGTTTCTCTGATAAAAGCCCTCATTTCATGGGTCATATCCCTTTAAATAAAAACATTTTTATCCACTTAATTTAGTTTGGAATGTCAAATTGTATTTGCAGGCCTGTTGCATTGCTATCTTGTCCTCCATTAAGCGTAGAGAGCACAGACAAGCACTTTGGCTCCGAAGCGTGCACCGCCATGTTGCAAACCACCGGCTCTGCAGCGCAGCCGTTGCGTTAGATGATTGCATTTCATGCGCAGCCGATCCAAGGAGACTGCGGTCACCCGTCTGACCAGAGGAGCACTTTCTTGCGAAACGAGACAGGAGCAATTCCGCCGTCTGAAACCCTGCCTCCTCAGAGCGACCCTATGACCTCATCGTGCTCTACCCAGACGGGCTGCCAGCCCCAGCTGGCTCAGGCACTGCTAGGATCCAATACCGGCCCGCAGTGCGCATCACTGCAATGAGAATCCGTGATTTAGCAGGATGTGCCACTGAACAACCCCTCTAGCTAATGTTCCACTGGCGCCTTTAAATTTTTCATGACCGCCGGAGGCGATTCTGGATTCTTTGGTCTTCCATAGCCTAATGTGTAGACTCTCAGTGAGGTGGGGTCCCTAGACACACCGTTGGGTCTCCACTGGGGGCTGAAGATCCTCTGAAATTTCAGCTGAGACAATGAGCCAGGCGACACTTTTCAATTTTCAAACCTGTGATCGAACACCAGAGCTCACAGGAACCTTAATGTTCGCCATATGCCACTGGCGCACGTGTCAGTTGTCAGACAACATGTCCGAGACAGCAGATCTGTGCCACAATCCTGCACACAGTGGCCAGTTGGAGCTCCAGCTCTGACACCCCATCTGTTTCCCATTAAAGGTCCCCAAAAACCTACACCTGCCACTGTAAAAGGCAAGCTGTCTCCCCTTGTTTAAGTATGTGTTTCCATCACGCGTCTGCTGATAACATTCCAGCTACGGGGATGCGAGAGGACGCCGGGTTGGCATGACAACTGCGAGTGCTATAATCCACATGTTATCTGGCACTTTCAGGTGAAGGTAATTATAAAGGCACAGAGGAAGGGAAGGGGCGGACGGAAACACAAGGACACAACTGCTCAAGGGAGCACTCCAGAAGAAATTGGAAAAGCCTGAAAGGGGTCTCGTCACATCTGAAAATGCTTTGTCGCAGAGGCTTGTCCCCCTCGTCCGCGCCGGCCGGCCAGCCGAACGCTCGGCGTGTGCGGAGCGGCCCCGGATGCTTTTGCGCACAGCGGCGATGGCGTGGGCCGTCTCCGGGCACCTCCGGCGCACGCGGCTTTCCGCGCGGCCCTCTCAGCGGGGCCCGGGAGCCAGAGGCGCCGAAATTACGACGGCGCAAAAGCATCCTCCAGCAAGATATCAGCAGCCTCCGCGCGGCTCAGGCGCCACATGGGCCGCCGACATCCAGCCCCGCTGTCATGGCAACAAGGCCCGTAGCATGTGCGATATTGATGCGCCGCAGTCAAAGCCACAAACACGAGCGAACCTCGCAGGCGCGGAGAAAATTCCGGAGGTCCAGAGGACCCGATGGATTCACGATTCGAGAAGTACGTACGCCCAGAAGCAGAAAGAATTACAACCACGTGGGATCTTTTTTGTTCTTTACATGCTAAATCAAAAGAGTTTCTCCCTGGTGATGGAATGAACTGTTTGCTACCACGAGGACACATTTATACTCCATTGTCATCTAAGGAGATTTATTTAGTTAATAATACTATAATAGACAGAATTTTTTTGGGTAATGTCACTCATCCTCAACCACCAGGGGACACTCCTTAAAATGAGACCAACTGCAATAAAATATTTTTAAAAATCTGCATTATTAAGACTATGGTAGAATTACTTCCAATAATCCTAATCAGTGGCTATTTCTGTAACAGCTATGATAAATCATTACATGTTATTTGTTTGGTTTCCATCACTGGTGACATACTCACCGCCTCATGTTTTCCCAAGCTAACATAGTGATTTCTTTCCACCTAAGAAGGAAGGTGGGCAGTTTGACATTTCTGAATGTATCTGTTACTTTCTGGCAAGCGTGAAGCAGTGAGTGAGGTCGCTGACTCACAGGTGATCTAGATCTTTCTGCAGTCCGTTCTCAGGGAAGCGTTCCACACGCAGTCCCACATTAAGAAGTCCAGTTCTCTATGTTGTCTTATTTGTCTCCTCAAAAATAAATTGTATAGCCTTGCAAAGCCCACAAAGCAAATGAATAATCAATGAAGTACCGCCGCAAATAATTTCAGCTCTTGGCACTTAAAGGTGTCAGGGAAACAGTAGTGCATTTCAATAATTATGTTTTTTTTTTTTGTCAATCGTCGCTGTCTGGTCTTTCCAAAGTATTTGGAGATGTTCACTATTCAAGTTTTTGTATAAAATTTTGAAAGTTTTAAATTTCCTTTTCAGCCGAGTCACTTTTTATTCTTTCTCAGCATTGTCAGTGCTGATGGTAAAAGTTTGATTTGGGAAAACAGAACTACAGTAGCTCATCCACCAGTAGGTTCCTTTGGATGGTGCGTGTGAGAATACTGTATTTGTATGCAAGTCTACTTGAACTCTTATGAGTCAAGGGGAAAGCACAGCGAACCGCCTGACTGCTTGTCTTTGAAGACCTACATACAAAGAGATGAGTAAGGTTTGTGAAATAAACACCATGTTTTATGTTCTGTGCTGTGGTGGGTTTTTTTTGCTGTAGGTAACCTCTAACTTCTCTGAGAAAATAACTTCAGACTGATAGAAAAATATTATTCCCCCCACAGGTAGTCCTTAAAGCATCTTTTAATGATGTAACAATATATATGCGCATACAGAGAGATAGATTGACCAAGTATATCATGTGGTACTGACAATGATAAATGTCTTAGCCTATGCCGGCAGATGAAAAATATTGATTCTCAAACTAGTCGCACGCACAGAATGTAGATAGTACCACGGTCGCCTGTTTGTTTTCTTTCTCTCGCTTCGCTTTGCAGCCAATCCTCTCAATTTTGTTCCCTCGCCAGCAAAAACATCATCTGTTGCACAACTACCTTAGCAACACTCTCTACTTTCATCTTTTTTGATATGCGAAGTGACTGAAAGAGGTGTCACTCCCTAACCCCTGACTCACAGAGCCAGTCACTATACCTGGGGGACATCTCTCCAAGCCACCCTACATTAAATCACCTCCCTGGCTATCAGACGTAATAGGTTTTGCTGGGATATTAGGTTCAAGGGCACAGATTAATGCGGTCGAGGGCCATATTGAGGTGAACTTAGGTCAAAATCCCTATTAGGACACAGAGTTTTGTATAATACATTTGTCAGAATATGCATTTGGCAGGAAGTAGAACTGCAACGGTAATTAAAGGTGCGACTAATTAGTTATTCTATTTATTCTTGTTCCAGGCAGTGTGCACAGTTTATTATAGATGTTCATATTTATAGCTAAATTACAATTTTTACTATCAGCACTATGCAGTAAAATTCTGTTTGCTTGCTTCCTGTGATGCTCTCTCGAATTACAATTTGCTGTCTTGTGCTGTACAACACTAAAGCAAGGCAAATGAACACCTGAACTTCTCCTGGGAACACCATCTCAGAGTTGGAAGAAAAGCAATAATTTACAAAAAAGTAATGCATTTCGGTCTGGAACCACCTCTCTGTACATTTGTCTTGTGGTACAAATGCATACAATCTTTATGTTGTTCCATGACCAAAGAAATGGATGATTATGTGAACAGCACATTGTTGGCAGTACTATGTTACAAGTACTCTGTAATGATATTGAAAGTTATTCTGCAAACATGCTCACACACGGTCGGCAGTGTGCAAATCATGGCAGCCCTTTTCCACGAAGAAACACTGGACTGAATTTTGGTCTGGAACCACTTCTTTGTACATTTGTCTTGTGGTACAACTACATACAATCTTTATGTTGTTCCATGACCAAAGAAATGGATGATTATGTGAACAGTACATTGTTGGCAGTACTATGTTACAAGTACTCTGTAATGATATTGAAAGTTATTCTGCAAACATGCTCACACACGGTCGGCAGTGTGCAAATCAAGGCAGCCCTTTTACCGCGAAGCAACACTGGACACGGATCTGCTCTCTTCTGTGGCCTTTTGATGTGCTGTTCTTTTAAGCCTTTCATTTGGAAACCGCACTGCCTTGGAAGAGAGCACCGCTGCGAGCCGAGCTGTCGCAGGCCCCAGCGGTGTCCCCGAAACAAAGGCCGCCATCGACCGCGGATCAGACGCACCCCACGGGACGAGGAGCGCTCCCAAAGCGGGGCTGTGGGGTACGGAGAGGGGGCGGAGCCTGCCACCCTTCACAGACTGCCTGCTGGTGCAGCCTGTGCCCAGGCCTCCAATGCAATGGCTGCCGGCCCTCTCTGCAAAAGAGACCACATGACTCTGGACTGAGTCATAATGATGGTGAGATATTCAACCATGATACTGATTCTAGATATTCTAAATACGCTACCATTCGTGATATTTATAGTTAATAATAATAGTTAATAAGTTTGTTTTTATTCTTATTATTTAAGATTTAACGCATCTGTCTCCCTGATTTTGGAAACGATTTACCCCCTTGCTAGGTTTCACAGGATAGGCTGTCTTGCTCACTTTACCACAGAAAGGTTTTTTCAGATCAGTACGCAAGTCTAGGATCTGTGATCAGCCATTCCAGATGAGCACTGACCCACGTACCATGCATGTCACGATTAACTCGAATGGTTTGACGGAATTACTTGACGGCAAATGCTCGTACATAGCCTGAGACAGGTAAAGGCCGTCGTCTGCTGACGAGTGAAAGGTATGCAGAAGAAAATTCAACCTTCTGCACCACATGTCAGGATAGCAGGAAGCAAGGGACTTCTTAGGATATCATAAAAGGCAGCCCACAGCAAATTTGGAGCCATTTGTTTGACAGCCTCATAGATTTAATGCAGACAAAATGAGTCAAAGTGAGACACAGCCAAGGACAAAAGACGGTAATCTTCTTCATAAAATCACCAAAACACAATTTATATGCCACTTTCCTCAAAAACATTTGTTTTGTTTTGTTTTGTTTTTGTTTCACCATTTCTGAAAATTACAGAATATTGCTTGGTATTCAGTGGTTATCTATATTATAGGCCACTATATCATTGTAGTGTCTAGAGCTGCCTTGATCTGTACATATTATTGCTTTGCATATTTTCAATAAATTGCATTGGTTTGCACACTTCCACCCTATGACAATTCCTTTGTTAAGGGGACCATACAAATACAATCGGTTGCCAATTTATAACAAATGATCCAAATTCCAAATGTGTTATTTTATTGCAGTATACTATAGTAGTTGCACTAGTGACATAGAACTCCACAGTATTATAGTTTTTTATTAGTATGTATCTTTCTAGCTGATTTGTGCAGAGTATTTATACCTCATTATATGCGTTATTGAAAAAACAGGATCCATCAAATACTCTCATACTAGAGTACAGAGATTTGGGTCCATACTCGGTTTTTCAACCTGTATTTTCTCTCAGTGACTTAAGAGCTTGCTGGCTTTGTCTGTATAAAATACAAGTCTTTCATTCATTTAAATGGATGGCAAGGTGATGGATAATATGCATGACTGTGAACCAACACCATCATCCGTGGAGAGGAAGAATGCCACCCCACCAACTGATCTTTCAGATGGCAATACTGAGCCTGCTCTTTATGATGACAGTGTCTGGAGAGACTTCATAAGAGGAAGGATTTTAATCAGAAAAGGCCATTTAAGTTTCACGACTGGATGATCTCAACTGTAACAAAGCAAGTTCAGATGATCCGTTCGAGTTCGGGTTTCTTGTTATTATTTTTCCTCTTCTCAGACCTCATTCCTGCTGGGAGCTCCAGGCACCACCATTTTGGCATTTGCATTGCCCAGAATGACTCAGAGAGACAACCTTGGCCAATCGAGCAGCACTTCTGGGAGACAGCGGGGAACGTTTCACTCGGTATGGGCAAGAAGATGGGAAGGAGACAGGGGGCTGGACAAATTGGCCATGGGTTATATGTAATCTCGTCCCGAGAAGTATTTTAGTGGCAAAATCCCTCCGAATCCCACACTGGGTGAAATGAGGGATGTGTCAAAGCGATATTGATTTTGAGCGATATGATGTCTCAAGTTCTGGTTCAGCGCACACATCGGCCTACAGCCTCCTCCCCCTGTCCCCGTGTCCCTCAAGCAATTCTGAAAGGCCACATTTATCCACAAACAAACAAGCAAGACTTCGGCTTAGTACCCTTTCAATATTACCTCAAAATTAAATTCACTTCATTGAATGCCTGTCAGATGGGACGGTACTTGGTTTCCGTCTTTGTACCGCTTGAACCAAACTTGCGTTCCTTAGGCATTTTCCACAAACACTTTGCCGCAATCGTAAATGTCACAACTGGACAATTACGAACACAGCTCTTAACTTGTTAACCTTAAATGCAGCTAAAATGTTTTCAGACTCCTACTCCAATTATATCTCTCCATATAACAAGCTACCTTGAGTATGTAGTTTCAGTTAAATCAGTCAAATGCATGTTGCTGTATCCAACACCCACTCCACTGGTGAGTTTGAAAAAAAGATAATAAATGTAGCAAATGCAGTGCTGAAACGATTCAGAAATCACCCTTCAAATACATCAGGAACATTCCAGAAATTGAATGAACTGCAGCTTCCCGACATTTGCAATATGTAGCTAGACACATACTCCAAATAGCAGCGCTATTATAATAACGGAGCAGAATAGATGCGAGACTCACAATGAGGATTACGGCAGATGCATAAACCGCTGATGGAATTTGAAATTCATTTCAGGTGTTCTGGAAAAGGTCAACAATTATGTGCAAATCTGAATCTGTATGGTGAAGTAGAGGGAAGAAAATGTATACACAACAGAAACAAACAGAATGTACCTACAAGGCAGATCAACGCACTGGTATAATCAACCATTTTTGTGTGGGTTTAATCTTCCAGAGCACAACCAAACACCACCGCAAAATTGAAGAACGCGAAATATTCTGCTTTTACGCCGCTTTTGGGACCTCGAGAAAGCTGCCGTGTTTTCCAATAACCCAGCCCGGAGTTATCTACAGACACAATCTGCTGTCCTCGTTTTCTCCATAGATCACAGGGGAGGCAGGCACAAAACACCTGCTGACACCCACTTCTTTTAGCGCTTCATTCAATTTACGCTCAGGCAGGGGCTGAAAGCGCTGTGTACACACGGTCCCTCTGCCCCCCCCCCCCCAGCCCCCTCTCCCTCCCAGATAGACACAACACCAGACTGACAAGGCAAAAGACTGTGGGCAGAACCGATAGGGCAACGCAAACAGGACGGGGTCAAAAGGTCGCCAGACACAGGCCAAAGCGGAAGGGATGCAGTGTAAGGGCTGGGAGTGCAGGGGCAGCACGCGGGGACTGTAGCCCAATGACGTACAAGCACGCCGAAACCCAGCAGCTCTCAGGGTGCTCCGCGTACGCGGCTCTCCGTAACGCCACGGGCTCATCAGCGTGTCACCGGAGTCCTCTTCATAAACTCATCAACTGAGTCACGCCACACAGAACACAGTAGTCTGCATCTCCTGCCACCATTACCAGCGCATTAGGCCTCGGGGAGAATGTCTGAATCTCTGTTTCGAGCTGCTGCTTCGGCAGCTGGCTTATTGCGGCCATGAAGATCACAAAGTGCTTCTTGTTTTATATACCGTAAAGAGTGGTGGGATTATGCAAACACTGCTATTGCTTTTTTTTGCCCGTTATCTCCAAAGACCAGTTTCTTCTTTTTGGCATAACCCAGTTCTTGGATCCACCTTTGTGTGTGTGTGTGTGCGTGCGTGTGCGTGTGAGTGTGTGTGCATGTGTGTGCACGTGCAGTCATCTTATTACGTTTAACTCATTTTAAACACAACACTATTTCACTATCTTCCACTAATACATTAATTGCTCAGGGCAGTCTGAAATTGGTCTCCTTTGTCCTGAAAAAGTCATTTTATCTGCCCTTTTACACCAGACAATTTTCATTCCTGTGTACAGTTAAAAAGAACGAAAGAAATGTGCTTCAGCAACAGTGAAGATTGGACATCTAGTCCAACCAAAGCACATTATATAAAAACATGGTTGAATAGTACCTGCCGTGGATTAAGGGATTTAAAAAAAATGTAACAGATCAAAAGTAATGGCATGCAGTAATGCTGGTCATCATGGTTCCTCATTAAATACAAATTATGGCAGTGAAACTACTTCCATTGTGGTGGAACTTCCACCCCCCACCCCCCCCTACCCAGCTGGCCATCTTTAAAAGAACGTTGCAGAGGGGATGGAGGGAGAGGGAGGGTCTGACAGAATCTTTCAGCCACTTCCTCTGTTTTGCACACACTAACAGGGGCGCGAAAGCGAGTGGGCTTTGGGGGTCGCGCCCCATTCGTTCAGCAAGCCGCGTAAACCGCCAACGAGCCCCCGGGGGGTCGTATGCATCGGTGCTGCGGGCCCCCTAAACCGGGGGTCGGTCTCCAGAGCCACGTTCTGCGGACTGTGTCTCGGGCTCTTCCTTCCCACCCGCCAATCCCAAGGCCACGCCCCCATGCAGCTGCGGAAACCCTACAAGCCACAGCTGGAGGGGGGGGGGGGGGGTGGGGGGGTGACCGCGGTATTGTAAAACCTAGGGCAGACTGGCACAGCCAGTACTACACAGATGAGGTCTGGCTGCAGGCAAACAGACCTACCCTTGACCGTTACCCAACGACCAATGAGACGGACATTTTGAGATATTTCACTGGGCTGAAGTGCCATTCGTCTAACTTCAATCAAAAGCATTACTTACTTTTAAAATGGAGAACCTTGAGGAGAGTTTATATGGCAAGAAGAAGAAAGAAAAAAAAAAAGTCCAACAGAAGTTCTTTGACCTCATGTTTGCATGAATGATCCATGCTATTTCTCATTCAAAGGTTGCCTCCACTTAAATGAAGCTGGTTTCAAAAGAAAAATTTTAAATAGTTGGAAATAATACTCAGTAGAAACTCTGAAAGATCTGGGAGTGTATTAAAGTTCCTCATCCTATGGTTAACCTTGCTGCTCCCAGTATATAGAATGCATCACACCAGAATGACTGATTTATGTGCTTAAATCTCTGCAGATATGAACATGCACACGCACACAGAATACAATGAGAAACAGGAATTAATCATACCAAGTGCCAGTGAACTCGTGAACTCGACCGCCAGGGACTCTGGGGTGTGCGGTTCCATAATCACATCTCCACACTACGCACTGAAGGCTGAGGCCCTCACACAGGCCATTACACAGTGTGCGATCAGAGGCCAGAGCTCAGACTCAGCTTGCAGACACCCAGGGCCCGTGCCTAACATATCCGGGAGCGTCAGCGCTAATCTGCGCCACACTGGCGGATGAGGTCATGACAGCAGCCCTGCCAGGCAGCTCAGTTCCCTTGCATCTGTTCTCTCCATGGTAACACTTTGACGGACAGATGTGGTAGTCCGCTTCTGTGAAAGCAGAGCACGGATAGGTCTTTCATGAGTGACACTGGTGTCGGGCTCTCTTCAGAACTTTCGGGGATGGAGAAGGGAAGAGTCCAGCAAATGAGTGCACAGAGCCACAAAAGGTGGGGGAAAAAATACTGCGATAACGATCGCAAGCTTTCATAATCGGCCAGTACAGGAATATGGTGGCTCAGTGTTACTTTCATAGCCACTGTATCCTGGATGGAGACCAGAAGGACTTCCAGAAAGTTGCGCGAGCTCAAATTTCATACACAAAGCAGACATCTTCCCACGCACACAAAACTGCGTGAGCAAACACGCACAGCAAATATTACCTGTCAGGATGATTGGCGGAGGCTGCTGTCAATAGAGCTATTCAGTCACTGTATAATCTGTCAGGCGCAGCAACTAATAATGGGACATAAATTACACATTTTCAATGTCACCTACTCATTTCGCTGGTCGATCAGGGGCTCAACTGCTGTCATAAATCTTCAGCACTGGTGGCGAATGGGAATGGCTATTATACACGTTGGTTGGTGTTACAGTATAAAACATGGTTTCCCCACATCTACGTTTTTTCCCGTGGAACAGGCCGTACAAAACTGAGAGATCGAACTAAACTGGAAACGTATTGCTTTAATGTTTCACATCAAACAACAAAAATGCAGGAGAAACATTCTTAAGAAAATAATAATAACTGAACTCTGTGAAAGGTCGGAGACCGCATATGGAGCAGTAACATTCTTGACAAGTGCAATCACAGACTGCAGACCCTCGCCCCTTTGATGCAACCTCAACTCCTATTGGTAAAATTTCATTACTGCACTCTTGATGCAGACAGACAGACACACAGACAGACAGACAGACAGACAGACAAAAGAAGTCAATCGCAACCCTGTCAGGGTGAGGTTAATAAAAGTAAGCGATATAAAACTGGGTCAGAGGTCAATCGGAGGGATTTATACACGTATAAAACAAATCCGTACTTCCACCAAGTGCGACCTTGACGGCTGCAAGATAATTGGAATTATTGCAAATGAAAAACCGATCAGAGTGAAGGAAGTTCCCTCTCTCAGACATATACACACAAACTGGCACAAACAGAACGCAATGTACTGTGAAAAAGCTTGATGAATATGATGTAGGCCTATGTGACTCCAGGTGTCTAACTGCATTTCATGGGAGAATTCTCTGCTCTAATAAACATTATCATGAGAAAATTACTTTTCTTCACTGCGAGATAGGATCATTAAATGACAGTGTTTCTCCTTCCCAACAGACATCACTCCACCTGACACTTAAAAAACAAAATAAAATAAAAAATACAAAAAAAAAAAAAACAGGATTTACAAGTTCTGCATAGACTGGAGCTTTTTCAGTTACAAGAGATGCTGTTTTTCTACAAACAATGGTGCAGTTCGGTAAGATTAAAAAAGAAATCAAAAAAGAAATAAATAAAAAAACAATGTTCATCATCATCTATTATCTTTAATAAGAACAAGCTACGGTAATTAAAGCAGGGGGTAATTGTCAACGGGATATCTAACAAGATCAATGCATGTTGGTCTCACCTCTTTAAATAATAACTAGGGCCTCTAACAGGCATATAAACAATTGGCCTGGGATTCAGGGGTTGTAAAATGTCCGTTTTCCTGGGGAGGGCTGGGGGGGGGGGGCGGTGTATGGAGCAAAGGAGATTCGATTACTCCCCAGTAAAGATAGACCTCTTTTCACACTGGCACTGTTCATCTCGACCCCCCCCCCCCCGCGCACCCCTCTCTTTGAGATGCGCTATGGTATGGCCCGGTTGGGTCTCTTTGGAGGCGGCGGCGGCATGAGCTCCGCGTCTGGGTCCGGGGGGCGCTTGCGGGTCTGTCCCTGGGCCCCCAGGGCACAGCGGTCCAGGAACTCAAAGAGGATTTCCTTCGTGACCGGATGCTGGATGCTGTTGCACACAGCTGGTGAAGGGTTGGGGGTGGGAGGGGAGGGGAGGGGAGGGGGACAACAGGAAGTTACCACAGATGCGCTGATGAGTGCTTCCTGGGGCTAAACGACCTCCTGGTCCGAGTCGTCCCCAACAGAGAGGACCGGGCCCTTAATCACAGAAACACTGTCAAGGGTGACATTCATCAGCCAACACCACCTGGAAACGACTTGGCTGAGATTGCTATTCGGTCAGTGCCTACTTCAGCCAGACGATGAGCAACAAACGACGACTAAAAAAACCTACCTGCTCACTCTTCACTTGGTAAACAGCACCTGACCACTCCAGTCCCTGAATGGAATCTGATATTGTGTAATGTAGTTAATATAGACTATATAGACTCTTAGGTACAATGAGTAGGGTGCACGATAGCACTGCACTCAGTGATCTGGCACCATGTGAACATCATACGAGGTAAGGTTTCTTTCAAAGGTAGGTTTTAGGCTGAATGTTACTCTACACTATCTATGCAAAAGATCTTTTGCTTATATTTTAAGTTTATGCTTGTTGGCTATGTTACGGTGTGTTTTTACATAACATTACATTACAGGCATTTAGCAGGCGCTCTTATCCAGAGCGACGTACAACAAGTGCATTAGTTCAAGGTGCAGAGGTGCAAAAGAAACACACTAGAGTGAAGTAAAGATCGTAGTGCCAGAAGTGACCACATAGATCAGTTTTAACAGCTCTTGCTGTTCTGCCTTGGCTATATCTTCCCATGACAGCCATTGATGTTGCCCTGGGTATCTGTCAAATATAAATGAAAGTATTTTTTTTAAACGGCGATTCTAAAAATCTGTAGTCTGGGCAATTCCTGAAGGTGTAAGGGTACTGGAGAAATATGGACAAGAAACAAATTAAGCTGTAGAATCTGTCTAAAAAGCTTTTGTAAGCTGTGGTTTTTGTCTGAAAAATGACTTTAAGATAAGCGCCTGCACTTCCAGTTGGATTTGCATGTGGTTAGCTGGAATTGGGATTGGTGGAGATAAAGTTTTAAAGAACTTAACTTTTCCGAGTGTGAATGTGAATGTATTTTTTTTTTTAAAAACAGCTTGAAGCAGTGAATGCAGAATACGTACTTCAGACTCATTAAATCAACTTATTTTCTGCACGTAAATGTGGGAACGTTGAGTTTGGTACGTCTCACAACCCAACCAAGGCAAAATGGTCCAGGCAACGCATACAGAGAGACACAGTTAGAAAGTCATAGAAAGTAACTCTGCCATCAGTATAACCAGTGTTCACATTCTCTTCTTCCGTTGCATAGATAAGAAGATTCTAGAGATTTTAATAGACAGAGCAGCTGCAGACTCTTACCCATGGCCGTATCATAGGCGTTCGGGAAGCTCTTGTCCACCCTTTGCCTCATGAAGACCCAGGTGTTGCTGACAAAGGTGCACTCTATGATTTTGTTGTCGTACTGCTTCAGGTCCTTGGTCACCTGCGCGAGAGAGAGGGGGCGGGGACGAGGAGGAGAGGGAACGTTCGTATGAAGCAGGAAAAACGAACCGCTTCAGAAATACGGCCCATCTGTTTCGCTTAATGTGGCAGCCCATCAAGGCTCACTCTAAAATATTTAGCAGAGGAAGAACACAGAAAATCATAATGAGAGCCTGAAGTACAATCTCTGCGTGCGCTCCTTGTCCTGGAGGGCTACGCTGTCTGCTGGTATTCGGTGCGACCGAGCACCAGCGAACCCTTCGAGTCGCCGATTGGCTAAAGATTCCGCACATCTTGTTCTCAAGGCCTTAACTGACCGCCGACTGGAAGGAAACCACAAATACTTGCAGACACTGTGGCCCTCCAGGACCTTAGTGTGGCACCCCTGGTTTACGGATACTTGAGAATTTTGGACATGAAAAGAATCTAGTCGTACAATCTGACCACCGACTGGTCTACGGTGCAGACAATGCGAGCACTTGAAGGGAGACAGAAAAACAGGCTTGCCTGAGCTGTAAATCTCAAGCAATTGTATTCACTCTGCTCTCAGTGGAAATAAGGGGCAAATTGCACATCGGTCCCGTCTTAAAGAAACAGGTTCATCGAAGGTGTGAAGCCCCGCTGGCTGAAATGTGATCAGATCGCATCCCTAGGAGAATTGACCTAGTTTCCAGGAAATGTGAGTTTAAACTAAGAAAAAATAAATAATTGAAAAAAAAAAACTGCTTGGTTAGATGTACCAAGGATTAGTCAGTAAGTCTCCTGTGTAGTATTTAATTGGTATGCCTACTAAAAACAAGCACTTACCCAAGGTTTGGATAAGTGATATTTTTATATGATTCTAAAAATACGATAAACGTAAACATGCACACTCTTAATTAAGGGACCGCCGAGTAAAACACAGTGCTTTGAAAACAAAACAAGAGGCAGAAATATACCGTTAGCGAAACGTTAGCAAAAAAAAAAACCGACAGGCGAGTTGTTGGACGAGCGGCGGCCACGGCGGAATATTCCGTTTGTTGTTTGGCTGCTCGATCCCTTCCCAGCTGCTCGCGAGATTCCGCTTGTCACGTAAGGCCGATACTCGGTACATAATCTGCCTAAATCCACTTCATTATGCCCCAGATTCAGCAGCCGGTTGTCCGAATCCAGACCAGCTTAAACTGCCAATCACATCTATCGCTGCGATCTTCGGTTCTGTGTGGAAACAGATGGAGGGCCACCGCTGTGTCTTACTGGCTTCACATTTGCACCGAGCTGGCTTGATAAGAACCTGGTCGGCCAAACTAAAACAAGTTGGCTGCCAGACTATAAAGATCTATCAGTACTGGTTCCACGCTACGCACTGCTTGTTTAGTGCAGTTTAGATCCATAAGTGATGCATGTGGCATTTCAGTTTTGCTGTGCAGCACTTGGAGAAGGTCATTATGCTTTGGACTATCTGACCGACGGAGCCGATTGGTCGGTTTCAGTACAGGCCCATTCAGATGCAAGTGATGTACAGAGCATGTCCCAGAGAAGGTCACATGCTGTTTGTCAGTCTGCGGTCCACGGTGCCAGCCAATGAGGCGTCCTTCAGTCAAGCACTCCATGGCAACTGTCACTCCAGAGCAACCCAGTCACGGCCAGTAGCTTGGTATTCATGTTATTTGCGAAGGACCTTGGCTCTTCAGAAGCAGCAGAACATTGACTTCACCATAATCTTTTACTGCAGACAAATAACCTTTTTTTACAAACGGTTCTGAAGACAGAAAGAAAGGATAAAAACCAAAATGTAAGAAGAGATTCTGCTGTAATTTACAAGGTGGTTTTTAAAGCTTCTCACAGCAGCCACCAAAGCTCTCCTTCTCGCATGTTATAAGAGCATGCAGATTTTTATGTCGTAGACTCGAGGCCATAGATGAATATGAATGAACGAACAAATATATAAATGAATAATTAAATAAACAAATAAATAAATAAATGACAGGACAAACATTCTGTCAGGCCCAGTAATTTGCAGAACCGCATTTCTCTCTCACTTCCGGCCATCTCTCGTTTAGCTTTCTGAGTGACGCCTGGCCCAGACCCTCCAGAGCGTCGTCTGGTACTCTGGGGCGAACTTCAATAACACAAGGCAGTCTGTAGCGCCCTGCAGAGGAGGGCCGCTGTGGCGTTCTCCACAATGCAGGGCCAGCTGGCCCCCTTCTGCCTGCCCCAACCGCGGCGTATCAAGATGTGCTTGGCCAGGCAAGCCAGCTGTGGGCACTGCACCCACAGGAGTACCCTCTGAGGACAACCTCAATACATAGCTCCCCTCCACATTACGGTCCCTCTGTGGACCGTATCCCAGAGTTACACCGGCATTCTTCAATAGGACGCGCGAATCGGTTCTCCACTGTTCATCTCAGCCAGCGAATCCATTCCGTTCGCTCTCCCGGGTCCGGGTTTTGGTGAACGCCACCGCAGGAGCGTCTCCGCACTGGTGAACACAAACGCACTGGGAGTGTGGGGGGGGGGAAGGGGGGCAATCCCATCCTGAAATGTAATTTAGCGCTTTGATTTTCATCCAAAAGGGGAGGTTTGGGGAAGCGCACTGCTCTGCGCCGGGGGTGGGGGGGCGGGGTTCTGTCGAGGACGGTGTATTCATCCCTGACTTTCATCTCCTGAGGCGGGGGAGTTTTTTTTATTTCTATTTTTTCCCTCATAAAAGACATGAAAACCCAGCAGCCCCCGCGCATGATAGCGTTAGCCTTTCTGGAGTTGGCCGCAGTCCACAAATCTGCTCGTCAGTGCCTGGCAAGACCCAAGATGGCGGATAGCGGCGGCGGGAGAAAAATCCGGAGCGCGGTGCTAGGCTATGCTCTCCTGACGGCGAGAGCCCCGATTGACGGCAAGCGCGTTTTCACCTGGCGACTGAAAATCACGCGGGAAGCTCGACGCTCCTGCCCCGAATGCCGAGAGCGGGTCCCGCCGCGCCCGTTCCTCTCGCTCGGCGATGCCCGGGAGGGCGGCCCCCCGAAACGACGGCGCTGCCGCGTTTTTTATGCTCGCGCAACGTCGAGACGACGCAACCGAGGATCACGCGACTTTAAACGCGGACCGCCACTCCCTCGACCGCCCCGAAGAACATCAGATTCGCCAGAAAAAAAAAACAGACCGATGACCTTCTCGGTTTTTCAGTTAGCGTTTGAAAAACGAAAATAAAAACAAACGACGTCGGAGGGCCGCGCTTCGCTGTTTTTCTGCTGCCGCAATTACCAGGCAGACCGGACGCCCTCGCCGGCGCTCCCTCCGTCTGATCGCTCCGCAGAGGGAGAGAGAGTGGGAAGGCTCCCTTATTAGCCGCGCTTCCCCGTATCTGAACTCTACAGGGAGCACCTCAACCTTGATTTCACAGAGCACATCGAGTCTCCACTTAGCAGATAACACGCACATAAACACCCTCCCGCCGAGCGGCGCTGAGAATACATTATGTTCCTGGGCATCGCTAGCAATTAGCCCGCCGCGAGCACACGGATCCTACCGCGCGTCCGGGCCGCGTCTTAGCAGCGGCTAGTCGAGCGGCCACAGGAAAGGAAGGAAGGTTTGACGTCGGTTCGTTAAAGATTCGTTCCATTCATTTCGTCCCTTTTTTGTCGGGCCGGACGAAACGACGTCCGGCGACAAAGAGGGGCTCGGACGGTGCGATGAGCCTGAGGTCTTCCGCCGTCTCGGGGAACGGCGAGGCGAGTCTGGCAGCGGCCGCGGCAATGACAATCCGTCTTCGGCGGACGTCTTAATAAGTGGGGGCGCTAAACTGTATGGAAATGTAATACTGTACTGATAAAAGCCATTTTGGATCCTTCTCTTTCGAGATTAAAATGGCGCCTTTCCTTATCGCAGGCATTAGCGCGGCGAAACCTGGCACCGCGCGCGATAATTGAAGGACACCGGGCGGGAGGCGATTCGGAAATGATCGATACGGTTTCTCCGGCTCTCGCGGAGCTTCATTTCGTTGTAGTCAAAATGAAAACGCACCCCAGGGAAACCTGCGCACCAAAAATACATAATATCATCACGAGCGGACGGATCGACCAACGACCGTCTGGCGCGCCACGTCTAATCCTACATTTCCCCTAATGCCGTGCGACGTCCGCGGCAGGGGGAGTCTGAGAAAGTGCTCGAGGGCGGAGCCGTCCGGCAGACACGGCGGAACGAGAGGGAGCGACGAGGGGGACGCGCGTACTTCCCGCTTCACGGCGAACAGTGACACGCCAGGGTGCGGCGCTGAACTGAGCGGTACGCTGTATATACGCTCACACACAGGAAACGGGTCTCCTACTGATCGGGGAACGCACACGCTCCAGAACCGCACGTCGTGCACGCTCTCTTTGTCTCGTTGTTTTGGGCCCGGGGGACCAGTTGAAACGGGCGCGGAAGTGAACGCACCAAAATGGCGGCGGGCCGATCCTTTCAGCTGACCCGTCGGGAAAATGCAGCGTGAGAAGAAAAAAAAAATATAAAAAATAAACAACTAAAAGGATGCGGATGATTGATTAAATGCGCTACCCCACTCCATTTTTATTCCCTCTTTATCCATCAGCGCGTACAAGCGATTCGTCAGGTGCCGCTTGTATCTGATACTGCCTCGGAGATAAAGTGGGAGGGGGAAGGTAGAGACGGATGGGGAGTATCAGAGGGATTCATATATCCACATGCTATTCTTACATCAAGGCTCTTCCTATATACGCACAGTTGATGATTCTATCCTGCAGAATAAAGGGACCCTCCTAAAGGGAGGTGGGGGTGTGGGTGGGAGGACATTAAAAGAGAAGAATGCAGATGAAAGCCTGACTTTCTGACGCATGCTCTCAAACACCAGAGACCCTCCACTGCCACGGCACCACTGACTGTTCTCACTGTAAAGCCAGAGGGCTCCAGCAGCCTGGTGCATAAAGCCTACACGTAACGGGAAATATTTTGCGGCCCCGTCGATGGAACCTGCTTCTCAGCGAGGAAGACCCGGCCGAAGAGTCTGCGGCGCGCCGCGTCGTCTTGGAAACCTGCGCGGGCGACGGCGACGCTGATATCGGCGGTAATGCGCGACCTTGTCGCGGGCGCGGAACAGAATGTGAGCGGCCTAGAAGCCGCCGCGAGTGCAGCCACACGATTTTCACTTTGTCGTGGGGAGAGAGAGAGAGGGAAGGAGGGAGGGAGGGAAAGAGAGAGAGAGAGGGAGGGAGTGAAGGAAAGGGAGGAAAAGAGACACAGAGAGAGAGAGAATGAGGAAAATGAGGGAAGAAAAATCGAGCGCACGTGCTTGTGTCCGCACAATTGATTTCCCTAATATAAAAGTAATCGGGTGAGAAAGTGTTTAACACCGTCCTTTTCCGGGGCACTGCAAAGTCATCTTGATCAGCACTTCCTACGGGGAGTCAAAAGAACCCGACGGCCAGCTAACCGAATGTCCTTTTTTTAACAGCCGCAGCACGCATGACCAGAATTGAACAGCTGCATCGACTCCACGAATGTCTGCTCCTCGTTGAAAATGCATGAGCCACTAACACAGCACTGCTGCTGTAATTAAATCAGGAACGTCAGAATCAATTCCACCAGCACCACATCTGTGCAATGTTTCCCTAATAGATATTCCCCAGAACCAACTAATTACTACTCATTATACATTCTCGAAAATAATAAGGCATTTATGTATTTTGGGAACAGGTCATAAAATTGGGAAGCGGTCAGAAAATATGAACAATTTTTTATTTTTTTTTAATATGCCACTTGATAAATATGTTAAATAAAAAATGACACGTTTTATTGAATTAATTAATCAGGCACAAAGCCTTGGGCAAAATATGGTGTGCACACTCAAGCTTCCATAAACTGGGTCTGACACCTCGTAAAAATTTCAGAAAAATACGATGTGGCTTAGTAAACTAACAAAGCAGGTTAAACAAAAAAAAAAACATTTTTCCACCGGAACCTTACACGCTCAATCTGACGCATGCAATTAACAGTTCTCTCACATTTTCACGGTAAGCGAAAGAGCAGACCAAATGGCAGACCGGAAAAAGTGACGCGACAAAACGTATTGTATTTTCAATATTAATACGCTGCTGACAATCGGAAGTTCACCACTTCAGTACAATGCGGGTATAGAATCTTTTATGTCTGTGCAAAAAACGACTTGACCTTTGCAAGAGCACCCAATTTGTTTGCTGGGGCTGGAGTGGCGAGCGTGTGTGCGCAGTCTGGCCCGTGCTGCTGTTCATTTGATTGTCGCTGCTCAGCAGCCGAATCCCATTTGAATAATAACGCGGGGGAGCGGGCGGGGCCCTCGTCGGCCCCTCGCGTAATTGCCCGCGCGCGGAAACCGGGGGGGGGGCGGGGGCGGAGTTCAACGGAGTCCGACGCGCGCGTCTCACCTTCATCTGCGCGAAGGGCCTGTCGTAGCCGCCGACGTAGAGCAGTCCGACCGTCTGCGTCAGCAACCTGCGGAAAAACAAACAGGGGGGGGGGGGGGAGTCCGTCAGCAAGCCCCGCCCAAACAGGTGTCCGTCAGCAAGCCCCGCCCCGGCGCCGCCCTGCCGAACACCCGCTGCCAGGCGCCTCTTTACGCCTTATGTACACAAACGGAACAGCGTTTTGCTCGCGTGCGTCTGACATCCCCTTACATCCCCTTCTCCAGATGGCTTTTCCAATAGGCTACACATGTTATACAGCTGTATTCTGCTTCAGTCATTTTGAATCAGTCAAGCTTGTGCATATGAATATTAATATTACTGGTATATTAATGATATTGCCATCTTATTAAAAATCGCCCTCGTAGAAAAGCCCTATGGATGAACCAGCTCCTTGCAATCCCTTCACAACAAACTTTATTATTTATTCTTCTCCTGTATGGTGGTAGTTATTTAGAAACACGCTCCCGGCTCCCCAGTACCTTATCTCTCATCTCTCTGACAATTATCGATCCCCTCCGCATCTAGGAAGTGTTCCTGTCCCGTATTTGTGTCGAAACAGCCCTCGCACCAAAAATATTACGGGTTTCGCTAACAGGCTGCAGCCTCTAAACATTGTCCAATGAAAAATTAACGCTAAATTAGTCAGTCTTAAAATGACGTGAACTCAATAGAACACACCCGCGCAGTGCCAGAAAGATAGATTTCATTCATAATTCATAGCCTGGGAGATATTGACACAGCTCACTTACGAGGGGGGTTGTGCTAGCTCATGAACTCGAAATTGCGGAGGCAGAACACGTCGCTGGAACACATTGTATCTGCTGGAAATCCCATTCTCTACGACACAAAAGTGTCCACTTTAGTCTCTGTTCTCCATAGTGGAAAACTTCATTCACAAATTCGGGCGTCTTTTAATCAGCGATCAGAACTTGCCATTTTACCAATTTGCCGGTCGTTATCTCAAAGCGGCCACAAGCCTTGATGACATTTGAAAAATCTAACGGGACGAAGGCGACGGTTTAAAAATGACAATTCCGTGTCCTATCTTTCCCGCCGACAACCTGCGGCTCCACTTCCTGTCACTTGAGTGTCATCTGATCACCATTTGTTCCGTGTATTTACAAAATCATTTAATCCTCTACACAAAATCAGACGCACATTTGCACTTCAGCATTTGAAGACGCTCTTATCTGTGGCGACTTACTCAGACACCATTTTTATCATGCAAATGTTGATTTATACGGCTGGGTATTTTTACTGCAGCAAAATCAGGTCAAGTACCTCGCTCCGGGGGGGGGGGGGGGTACGACGACAACGCCGCAGCTGGGAGCCAAACTCGCAGCGTTTCCGTTAACCGTTAGCCACACCGCTAACGGTACTGGCGCGTCTGGCCCGCGCCGCGTTCGCTTGCGATGCAGAGGAGCTCATCCGCAGCCGTTTTAATGGGAGCGGTTCGGCTACGACTGACTGGCGGGCGCGGCGCTCGCGCGTGTGGCGTAAGCCGCTTTAGAGAGAACGCAATTTAGCCGTTAGAGGGAATTTAGGGTGATTCGGCGATCCGGTCCCCCCCGTTCGCCGACCGCCGAAACGCCGGAAACGCAGCTTAAAGCCGTTCACGGCTGGTCGAGCTGCACAGGCTGGGGCTCGTGAACGTTTACACCGCCAAAGCGGAGGGGGGGCGGGGGCGGGGGGTGTAATTACGGCACGGGGAATCAAACGGGGCCCGCTTCAGCATCACAAAACGCTCTTTCAGGCGTAACAAGCCAGGCGGCCGCCGGCCGGGCTCCTTTTTTTCTGGTTGCTGTTGTTCTGTTTCCACTGGCTCACGGGCATGCTGGGAGATTATGCGCCGCTCTGCCAAAGTGAGGCAAAGTGGCTGTGGTGGGGGGGGGCTAGAGCAGGCGTACTGTCGCCCCGCGGCCCCATTCGCGTTCTCCCCGCTCCCCGAGCCTTCGCTCGCCGGTGTTTACGCGGCGCGAGCTTCCTGTTTCCCGGCTTAATGAGCGCGGTGCGCACTCGAGGAAATGAGGGGTTGGGGGCTGACGCGCTAATAGCCGCGGGCCCGCGTCCGCCGGCAGGTGGGCGTCCTCTCCCGCACCCGCCGTGCCGCGCGAAAGCCCTCTTTATCCTCAGACAGGCGGCTGAAGAGCCTTCATTACGAGGTGACTCCTCTTCCTCCTTCCTCTGTAATGACCAGGGGGGGGACGGATGGTGGCCGGTGCACAATGCTGCCTTTCCTGTGCTGGTAAAAATAACCGTCGAAGCGGCTCTGCCCTCCCGGCACTGCCGCGGCGTTTCAATTGAACTCGCATTGAGGCAACCGAACTGAAGCCTTCTTTAGAGCAGGAAGAGCCCCACTGCCGCTAATAGATCCTGAAATGCTTTTTATTGAGCGTGCACAGACTTCAGCAGGCCGGGCCATTAATCCGCAGGGTAACTCTTCAGCCGGCAGGCTTCAGTTTCCACGCACTGCTTACCGGAATCGCTCAACGGGCCCTTGTGGGGAATTTGTGAAAATGGCAAAACAATAGCTGACACGAGTCAATCCAAAAGCAAGAGGGCCTATTCCCAGCGAAGCTCAGGTCGAACGCATTAAATACAGAGCGAGCTGGGCTAATCGGTGCAAGCTGCGCTAACTGGTGCAAGCGGCGCTAATCGATGCGAGCTGCGCTAACTGGCGCGAGCTGCGCTAATCGGTGTGAGTTGTGCTAACCAGTGCAAGCTGCACTTATTGGTGCGAGCTGCGCTAACCGTATGAGCTGTGCTAACGTGGAGCTGGCAATCGGTGCAGCGGGGCTAACTGGTTGAAGCTTGCTAATCGGATGCGAGCTGTGCTAACCAGTGCGAGCTGCGCTTATTGGTGCGAGCTGCGCTAACCGTATGAGCTGTGCTAACTAGCACGAGCTGCGCAAATCGGTGCAAGCGGTGCTAACTGGTGTGAGCTTTGCTAATCGGTGTGAGTTGTGCTAACCAGTGCGAGCTGCGCTTATTGGTGCGAGCTGCGCTAACCGGTGCAAGCTGTGCTAATCAGAGTGAGCTGCGCTGCGTTGACAAACAAAGAAAATCTGCAGCTGTCAAGCTAGGAAAGTCGTCTTCTCAAGAGGCGACAATGGCCCATTGGCAATAGACCCACAGGAGGGTGGGGGGGTTTTCTGGGGTCTCAGGCCACTCGACATTGCAGCCAGTTCAATTTATATGCAAAACAGCCATTTTGAAGGGTGGGGGGGGTGGGGGTGGGGTGAGTACAAAAGCAGGACAGGTATCAGAGCTGCTCCTGTCTGGAGTGAATGGACAGATCTCACCCCCAGCAGGGTGCTCTGCAGTGCCGCGCGATTGGCTGGCACGCGTGGAGAACGCGGTGCGAGCGGATCGAGGGGCGCTCTCATTTGAATCCTGCCGAACGGCTGATAAAGGTGAAATATCGGTATCGCCTGTGGCCAGTCGCTCGCGCGAGCCGACTTCGGGTTCGGCTCGGCGGAATTACCGCGGCAATCTGGCCCGGGCTTCGGCACCTCGTCTGAACTGCAAAGTTTGGACAGCGGTAAGAACTTTCGGAAAAAAAAAAAGTGCAGTCCAGCTTTCCGTATCAGATGCATTCTGTGTACCCGTATCAGCGACGCTCTAAGCTGTGCTACTCGTTGAATGGGAAATTCAGAAAAAACCGGCGTAGCACAACATATCACATCTAAGGTGCCCCTTTGACAAGACGCCATTCCATTACAGAACAGTGACCTTATGCTCCAAAGAATTGAATATCATGGTTTCAATAAATGTTCACTTAAGTGGGGTTTTGGACCTACTTTACAAGCTGTTGAGATATGAAGTACAACAAAGAGATGGGTAGGACTTTCTATACGCATTTAAAGAACATAAAAACATAAAAGAAAATCTGGTGCACACGCACTGTATGCGAAGTGGAGGCAGAGAGGAACTCTTAGCGCTCCAACTCGATCTGGAGCAAGTTTTAGAGTAAACACCCAACAAGAACTAGCTATTGAACTGGCTCCCTATTACACAACACAGACAAACAACGACCCAAAGACTATTTATTACCCAAAGGGAAATTAGTGAAGTACGAAAGGTTTACCACAGAACTGTTGGGAGGTCTTGTAGTAAAAAGCGTGTGTCCCACTACTTCATCAGTGAGACAAAAGCAGGAGCGGTCAAAGTATTTAACGCGGGTCAGTGGAAAATCTCCTACAGTACATTCCCGAAGCAGGGGCCTGCCTCAAGTTCTTTTCTGGAAATAGGCAACTCGCCTCTCGCTCTTCACTCTGCTCTATAGAAATAACGAAAAAAACCGAGAGAACAAGAGGTTTCCGAGGCATTCAGCAAAAGGGAGATGGACTGAAGGCCGCAACGCGTGGGCAGGGGAGAGAGAGAGAGAGAGAGAGAGAGAGAGAGAGAAAAAACAACCATTCACTCGGTCCGCATCTTTCTCAGGGACAAAGGCAGATTTAATAACCTTCTCTTTCAGTTCCCCTCCGGTAGGTAGAGCGCATTGAAAGTTAACCCGGCTCTCAATGCGAGGACAACCTTGGAGCCGCTTTCGCTGTCATCTCAAAAACAAGGGAGAGGAAGGCACAATGGCCGCTCCACCCACAGTGCGCTCTCTCGCCGCCGCCGCGGGCATGGCGGCCGGTACAGCGGGTGCTCGGCTGCGGAGGGGCGGCGTCTCCGACAAAGGACGGCCGCGGCTTCTTGGGCAGTATTTACCCAACTGCGCTCACTGCCCTCTTCAAACACGTTACCCAAAACACTCTGAATTGTGAGAGTTTTGGGTAGAACTCTGACAATTATGGTGGGGGGGGGGGGAGGGGGGAAGGACATGCATTTAGTCGTGCGTGCGTCAAAGTTACGGGCGAATGTTGATTTTGTGTGACTTGGATTTTAATGAGGAGCGAAGGAGGAGGCCTTTCTTCGGTTCCTTCGCCAGGATCAGAGATCCCTGTGTAAATCCCCTTCAACACCTCAGAGAATTCTGGGAAACCAAATCGGTATTCTCTCTTATCTGGTGACTTTACATAAACCCTGACACAGCAAATCCTTATTACAGCAGGTTACAACTATGACATTTCATGGCTGACATGGACAGCTTTTTTTTTTTGTTATTGAGAAGTTATTTGAAAGTTACTCAAACATTGCTTATGTGACAGCCAGTTCTAAAAATGTGGGCTGTATATTTCTGTTACAAAACATATTCAATATAACATGTGAGGAGATTCAGCCTACTTTGATATGCATTTTGATGTCTGATTCAAGGAACACAGAGAGACCTTCATGTTCATATTCTTAGAAGGTCCAGGCAGTGCCTTTCCAAGGTGCTGATGACTCACCCTTCTCCGCCCACTTTGGCAATCTTGAGGCGGAAGTCCACCGAGTTGAGGCTAGGGGGCTTCCACTTGAGAATATCATCACATCGCCCAGGCTTGTACTTCTGCAGATAGACAAGCAGACTGCTTCAGCATACATATCTCTAAAGAAACACATATCCAGTAAACACACTGCTCAGACAGAGACAAACACACACACACACAACTGAATAATACATAATCTCTCTCTCTCCCACACACACACAAACACAAACACACACACACATATACAGCGAGTATTCCAAGCACATAACCTGACAAACTCGTGACAGGCCCAAACGCATTACCAGCTATACACACACCGATGCACCAAAAACACAAACCGCACACACCCATCCTCCAAAGACATGATCTACTGTCCAAACACATCAGAACAGAAAAACTGTATTGTACTGGCATTCTGGCCCAAATACATGAGGCACAACTGTCCAAATACATTAGAACACACAGCTCTCAGACTGGATGAAGACTCACGGGTTTAACAGTTCTGTCTGTCCGGTATTGTGGACAAACCCCTCAGTCAGGCTACAGAATGGCTGCTTGTCTGAGGGTACAGTGGAGTGCTCCCCGCCAAATTTTTGTGCGTGAGACTGCAGCTAAAGTTCCATCTGGACTGGACTGCGGGGCATTATTAAAATGCTTTATGGACAGCATTACTGTGGAGCCAAGAACCTTCAGATATTCACTCCGCATCACTGTCAGAAACAGAGGAAGGAGGCTGTCTGCGCACTGCAAAAAAAAAAACCTTCCAGACATCAAGGCCTTCAGTAACAAAACACCTTTTATTTTATACGAAAAAAATTAATGTGCGACGTACAAAAGTCCGTATTTAAAGCAGCGGCAGAAGTTTTTGGCAAAGTGCTTTCCTCGGTGCTTCTGGATGACCTGTGTGGCAAACGGCGGCCACCGCACAAAAAGAAATGGCCGTGTCTCGCTGGGTCCTGCACCGAAAATGGGAAAAAGCAGCTTTCAGCCAATGAAATCCGAGAAGATGCGCTCAATAGCCTGTCGCCATCTTTGGTGAATCGAAACCTTGATTCAAGCCTACCTACTTTCAAGGGTGAATGACCGACGGACATTAAAACTAAAAATGATTCAAATAAGATTACCGCATGACAGGCTAACTGAAAGAGATCTATAAATCAGTTTGCTTAGGGACAAATGCATGAAACAAAAGCTTACTTGCCTGGGACCAAAATACATAATTTAATTCTGTCACGGAGAGCAGAAATTTCATTTCAAGACATTGCAGATTTTAAAAAAAAACAAACACACACAAAAAACCCCTCAAATTTCTAACATCTCAGTGTGAGGAATGCTTGTATCCAGGCATCAGGGAATATTTCCTTTACATCACCCATAACCTAGCAACCAAAGAACCATCGATTTTTCTTAAATCAACAACCTGTTTTAGGAATTTTGCCATGGTGATGAGATTGAGGCGCTGGAAAAAAATACACAAAATAATCTTTTGGTACGATGAATTCAATGCCAAATCCTACAAAAATATGATTCATTATTTAAAACACCAGGCAACTCAAAGTGCTTTTAAATCAACTTGTTTTTTTTCCCCCTTCAGGAGTTTTAACATGGTGATAAGCCTACAGAACATGCTGGCAAACAGTTTGGAAAACAACCTCTTTTATTAAAAACAATCTGTTCCCAGTCAGCGTTTTCATTTTGGCTCCCTTGTTTCAAACAGCCTAAGCAACCATTACAATTGCCATTGAACAGTAGCTGGTATTCAGAGGATAAATTCTGCACATTGCACGGATTAAACTCGTCAAAATTCATAAATATTAAATCCTGTGCGGCCGAATCATACAGGTTTCATTGCCTGCCACTGATGTTGCGACTGCAATTGAGAAATATAAAATGGCTGCTTTCATATTGAATTGAGATCTTACAGCCTCTGTGCTTTGAAAGTCGTAAGTCAATTAAGTTCCCATGAGCACAGCGGCACACAGGGCCTGTCAAACAAAAGCCTATTTCTTTCACAGGGAGGCAAAAACAAACTGTAACCGTTCAAGAGCACCGTGGCACAACGGTGGTTCTGCTCAGTTCTCTTTCTGTGTCTCCAGCCCGCTACATACAGCCAGCCACCTCCGTCAAAACCTTCTCAGCTAATTACCTTCCTTCCGCACAAGGCACAGACAGGCACAAACCTGGCACAACCTGTCCTTTTCTGAATCCTCTCTGAGACCGTGCGAAAAGAAGAAAATACACGCTCTGGAAGCTTGCTTCTTTACACCTTACAAATCCGAGGTTCAAAAAAAAAAAAACTAAATAAAAAAAATCCTCACACTTTGTCCACATTTCGCAAATTACAAACAGATGTGAAGGCTGCAATTAAAACAAAACAAAGCAGTGAGACTGATTTTTACATTTAACTGGAATGAAGTGAACTGTATACTTGAAAACAGGGTTTCCCTTTTTCTAAACATAATTATTTAAAATACGAAGCAGACCACCTGCTTGTGTTTCCATGTGAGTGTCTATGTACAAGCCCTGCAAAAGTAATTAGATACATTTTTCAGAAAAGGTCAAACTTTTCTTTTTATTTTGGGATAGTGAAAGATGACAGTGCTGCCTTTTCTGCCACAGTGACTTTGTATCCGGAAGAAGTTGCACACTCACGCTCTCTAATTGGCTCAGCTTTTAAAGGGTCATTCTTGACAGTTGACTAAGATCCTGCATGCATAGTTTGGGAAAGAGGTCCATGTCAGGTCTGTACACGGCCAAGTGAATAGTGGAGCTAACCTCATCTCTTATAGCCAGACAGGGGTTTTTAAGCAAGAGAAACACACCATCAGTGATTGTTTCATAAAGACAAAAAACAGTTTCAGCTTCTTTCTGACTGTGCTCTTCAATGAATTTCCCACTTTATGGACTAACAAGCAAACATGCTGGTTACGTACAGCTTCCTTGTTAAGAGATGCTTTGAAGAATGTGTGTGCTCAGGGGTGCTGCAGATAATGGCTGAAATGCTGTGCACCGGCCTTTCCAGCCATCAGTACGATGACCTGTACGGCCTTGTTTCTCAGAAAAGAACAAGACCGCGCTGGACCACGAAGTCCACGTGCTAAGGCCAAAGAGCAGGGCGTGTGCTGCTTTCATCTTAGCGCGCACGGTGCTATCGCTCATCGTCTGATTGGCTCCAGTGTGTCACATGGGGAGCCTAAGCCACTCAGAGGAGAGAAGACATCACGTATGAAGAGGGGAAAAAACACACATGCCCATGGAAAGGCATTAACTTTAGCACCCTGGTGGTGGCTGACTTTGCGTGAAACACACAGGAGAGGAGCTAGTATAGCATAGCCTGCCAATATCACTGCTAAAGTCCTGATGTATAGCATGTACAAGAGCTTCTTACAACAAAAAATACAAACAGAAAATATCCGGAAAAATGTGAAAATATCACATTTTTGGTACTGCGTAATATTAACATTATATTCATTATGCCAGCATAACATATGCACAGCTACTACCAGAGTGACATAACTATTCATCATGTGTGTTTATGCAATATAGCATATAATAAACAATGAAGGACAAACTTAAAATGATTTAAACAATACACCTCCTGCCCCAAGCTTGCCACATGAATGCACTGTGAAATTAGAAGCGCCACAGCAGTCATTTTTACTGAGTGTACAATCATCAGACTGCTCACTGGTGCAGCCATTTGAAGGCTAATAATTCACATAAGGGATACTGAGTCATGGGCTGTGATGAATACTTAATGTCTGTCTTATGTCATCCTATACTTCACGTTGCCGTTATGTCATCCTTAGCATAAGAAATACTTACATAAAAAATGTTATTCATATATTGTGAAGACGAAGATACAGCCTATACGTAGCACAGTCTAGTCTCACAGACAGTCTGTAGTGATACAATGGGATGACCAGGACCACAAAAGCTCCCTGAAGTCCACCTTCCCTTCGCAAGCCTATATACACGATGGCACACATACGGCAGTGCTGTCACTTTTGGGATCCGGGTCATCGGAGAAGCTCACACTGCTTCAGTCTGATTACACGCGTTCATTTGCTGAATATATTCATTTGATTTCCCTGCTTGTGTTTCAAAGTGACAGCCACCTACTGCAAGCACGACCCGAGATTATTTTCGCCACTGAATACTGATCCTTGATTTGCCTTCAAAGCGCGTCAGGCACCAAGATGGAAATGCGGATACATACTGTGAACATTACACAGTACTACAAATACATTTCAACAATCTAATCGCACAGGATTACATATAAAATATTTACAACACACAATCTTCCATCCAAGTTACCATCAGATCGTTAAAAAATAGTTGAACTGTCAACGCTAGTTATTTAGATGTCTTATGTGTAACATGAATATCAGTCCTCTGGCACATATTGATTGTAAAATAAGCAACATACAATCAGCCTGTCTTTTTTTTTCTTTTTTTGTTCGTGAGGAGGTGGAAGAGGATGAGCCAATAGGATGATGGGCAGGTTGCCCGGTAACACCGCTCAGCCCAATGGGAGTCAGTGGGAATAGGTGGATCAGCTCCAGAGCACTGCTGAGAGCAGAGCTGTAACGTGTGTGTGTGGGGGGGGGGGGGGGGGGGGGGGGCTCGATACGGGTGCCTTCCCCCCCCCCCCCCCCCACGCTGAGCTCTGCTAATGAATGGCTGACTGACAGGCCTCTCCAAACATCGGAAAAAAGGAGAGAGAGAAAAAACCCTTTCATAACTCACATTTTCGTGTCCGAGGAGAAATTTTATCGGACACACAGACACGCAACGTACATAAAATGCAAGAAATACCGGTAGACACAGAAAATATGTTGAATATACTGCATTTTGAACTTCATTATCTTTTTTGAGATTGTCGTGCTATTGTACTGAACGCTGTGATAATTAAACACCGAGACTCATCCTGATAGCCAGCTGTCAAATGCACAGGGATGACTACCCACTGCCAGAGCGCACGATCCAAACCCCCTCTCTTCACACAAGAGCTGCATGCCACACACAAACCAGCTGCTCTCCGCTCTCCTGAGCTTGTTTACATAAAGGACACAGTGTATTCTGACAGGGTGACGCTTCTGCATTCAAACCCTTATCTTTCCTGCGGCAGGCACTGGGCCGCTCGGGGAGGGGGGTGCGTTCCGCGGATGGATGGGTCTCCTGGCTCTCCGGACCTCTCCCCCGTGGGCCGAATCCTCTGCCCGTTTGCCGGGGCTTCCCCGGGGACGGCCCCGCCGCCCGCTGGTGCGCCGAGGCGGAAACGGGCGTCGGCCGCGCCCGCTACGCTGACCGAGCGCCATCCGCGCTTACGCTGGTCAGTGTGTCACTTATCGCCGCATAGGTAGCCAGAAAGGAGCAGATAACGATAAAAGCAATATTTTTACAATGACCGGAAGGTACCCAGAGTGCAAGTTCCATTTGGCAACAAAATGGCCGACCCAACAGTGCAGCCTGTGGCATTTCCTTCCTTCGCGCTTGCGTCGAGGCCAAATCACCAGGCATTCACATTACCACGAGATAAAATATTCACAAGCTGTATTTTCCATTGTAAACACTTCAGCCAAGCCACTGGTCTGAAGGGACCTTCACAAATTACTCTATCCCGCAGGCAGGCGCTCTCTCTCTTAAGCTAAGAAATCAGAAACACAGACTCGACCGTGTCGGCACGACCGAACCGAAGAAAACCCGACCATCCACCAGGTCTGAGGGTGGCGCTGAAGGGGGAGAATGGGGTCAGCATTGGCCTTGCACTTTGTTAGTTATTATCAAGTGTTAAAGATGATATTAAAGATCTGCTAAGAAGAGGTGCAAAGTCTCTTACGAAAAATGAACAGCAGTGTAGTTGGTCCGATACGTCAGAGGCCGAGAAGTGTAGCGGAAGAGAGCATATCGGTAGCAGTGGCGCGCCGTAGAATGTGAAAAAGCGAAATGCCGTTGTTTCGGAAAACCGAAGAAACGAGGCTCAATACGGAAGACACGGAACAACACAGGACGGCTACTGCAGAGGGAAAGCCTTCTCTTCAGGGACCGGGTTTTGCTCGGCTGCTATCGAGGGGGAAAAGCGTTAGGAAACCAGTCACGGACTCGAGCGTTCGAAAGCGCTGTCCTTCTGCCGGTAGCGAATTGCCCGCCGTCCCCGCGGAAATGGCTGTTCCTCGCCGAGGCAAATTAAAATGAATCTGTAATTAACCTTCTGCCGAAACCCAGAAATACTAATGTGGGCCACGCCGCCGCAGTCGATGCGTATATCATACGGTTAGGCTAAATGAGGTGGAAGGACTTTTTGTTAGAACGAAACTGCTTTCCTGTCGACAGCCTTATGCACACACAACGAGTTTTTAAAGCTCGGTACTACGCGCAATTGCCGCAATGTTTTTTCCCCCGATCCCTTTAAACAACAACCGAGCGGACGTCATCGAAGCTAGCGAGCGAAATATGTTCTGCGGAAAATCTGTTCACTGAGTAATGTGTCACCTGTTGGAGCTTTCAGCAAGTGTTCCAGAGCTGGCCCAAGACGTTCTTCTTTTTTTTTTTTTTTTTGTAGTATTCCAATCTAAAAGTTAGATCCTTATCAGCAGGCCATCAAAACATCGGGAAAATAATGAAACGACTGGATCGACATGCTCGATCTAAATCTCTCAGACTGATTTAATTCCTCAATTAATACGCATGGATGTTTTCCGTCTGCTGATAATCAAGGCTCCTGTCAATCAAGGATAGGAAAAGCAAGGGGCCATTTAGTGGTTTTATCCCATTACATTACAATCACTTAACAGATGCCCTTACCCAGAGCGACTTACGGATCCCAGTATGCTTCTACAGCAAAAATACGGCAGTCTATTTTTGAACTATCCCTGTTCTTCAGCTGGATGCTGGCAGAGAACATTCTATTCATTCACTCACATAGTAGCACACAGTGGACTCCCACATGCACCCTGAAATGCACCCCATAAAAGTTGCATTACTTGGAGATGAAGTTGCAGTTCTGATAGGGTTTCGGTTTCATCTTTGATTCTTTCACATCTCCTGAACTCCTGAATCGAGCCAGTGGCTGAACCTTAATAAAACCGCAAAGGGCAGCACGAGCGCCCCCCGTATGTCTCCCCGCCCCCCCCCGAAGCGTGGGCGGGAGGTTTTCACGCTCCGTTCTTTCATTACCGCCGAGCGTCGCAACAATAGGCATTCACGGCCGTCCGCGGGAGAGAGAGAGAGGCGTGCCTGCAGGGCAAAGGCCACCTGCAGACGCCGCTGAGTTTGGGGGGTGGGGGGGGGGGGGGGGGCTGCCCGACAGGCAGCTCTCGCCCAACAGAGAGGCGCGCGGTGGACGAACGGACGGACGGACGGACAAACGCGAGAGAAGAATCCTTCGCCGCCTTTCTTGGACGACGAGTACCGCCCGGAGCTCGGCGTCTCCGTGACTCAGCCCGAAGGGGAGGGGCCCCCGGAACTCGGCGAGGGCTCCGCGGCCGCGAGGTAGACGCGCCTCCTCGCGAAATAAACAAAAATAAGCACGCGGTAAATCTAAAGTGCTCCCGAATAAACCCGGTGCCAGGCAGGGCTTCAGGGGAGCGGCTTTCCGCGGCTCTTTGTGCTCGGAAGATATATAAAGGCCGCCTTGGGTGGGGCTATTATGAGGACATAAATCCCAGAGAAGGCGCTTGGTATGGGGGGGGGGGGGGGGGGAAGAGGACCAAGAGCATTAAAGCAACACTGCCTGGAACAAAACTCGGAGCACAAATCCGTACACCTGCACGACGTTAAGGTTAATCAAAGGTGCGCTGCTTTTCTCCGAGCTGTCTCCAGAAAAGCGGCAATTCATTTTCAGCCTCAGACAGAGGTAAAATGATAGCTTTAACATAAACGCTGCCCCCGCTCTCCATTACGTGCCCCTCTGTGACGCGGAGAGGTCAGCCGTGTTTATTCTCTACACTGGGAAAGAAGGTCGTTCTGAATGTACGCTGCTTGCAAACGATCCTTCCGTGGAACACACAACATTTCTCCGCAGAACGGCGGGCAGACAATTCCCCGGTTTAATTACCTCTCCGTTTAAGTTATTGTAACTCATAATCGCTTTCACGAAAGAGATCAAGATGTCATGAAGTCGTGGTTTTTGATTTTTTTTTAAAAGATACAAAAAGATTTTTAAGAAGATACAAAAGGAACAAAAACGCGAGCTAGCTTCGTATCAATCCGGGAGGAGCCGTTCCTTTGGGCTTTTTGTCACAGTGGCGAGGGAATCGTGCTGGGCTCGGCGATATGTCACGGTTACACTCCACGGCGCACGCGGGACAGGACAATGGGAGGCGTCGTCAGGATTTCAGAAGCGTGCGTTCCGCCCAAATAGAAAGCGTCCGGGCGCCACGCTGAGGTCGGGCGCTAATTCCCCGATTCCTCGGGCCACCCGGTGGATACGGCACAGCAGGGGAGGCGCTCGAGATTGGCTCCCGCGGAAAATAAAACCTCGGACTTCAAACGAGCACCGCCAAAGTCTGAGGTCGAGTCCCGCCGGTAAAACAAACGAGTTAAACTCCCGGTGTTTCAACAAGCGAAACGGCTCATTGGGCCCCACGGTAGAGGCCAAGATCCTTGAGACGCGCAAGGGTACTGTAGGGCTTGATACAGCGCCGGAGGCTCTCCAGTCCACAGGTAAACGATGAGCCGGGATGGACCGAACAGTCTGTTCTAATCAGAATATACTCTTGTGCTCTAGATGTTCCTCGTGCAAGTAAAGCACGAGTACAAGCAAAGTGCAAGAATACGAGCGCACAGTTTCAACACAGCAGAGCCCACACAGCCAGCACGGTCTCAAAAGACACGCTCCCAGTTTATTCTCGAGGACGGTTAAATTGCACCGTGACATTAAAAATAACACATTCAACACGAAAATTTCAATCCTGATATCAATTAGCGCGGCGATGCTAGAACAAACACAAAGAAACTCCCACGGAAATCGTGGCAGAGGCACCCCGAATAATACAATCCCACACCGGAGATATTCCGGAATGTTCCGGTTGGGTGTTTTGCCGCGTGCCTCGCGGAGGCCAGACGGCATCGCTCCTGAACTCAAATTGCTGTTTGCGGGCCGTGCCGAAGGAAAGGCAGCCTGTGTGTGTTTACTTACCTTGCCTGACCGGGCCAGACCAATCTGGTCAGGAGGAAGTGCTTTCGGTGCCAAGGCAAGGGCATCTTTCCAGATCTTAAAGCAAAAAGACTCACGGTGCCTCACAGACTTCTTTCTAAAGACACCTTTTGTCAAGTAATCTGGATGGGTCCAATCACCCCCCCCTCCCCCTTTTATAGACCAAAAAAGCTGTTGTTTCGATTTCTGGAGGCAAATACCTTCTTTATCGAGGCTGTTCATTTCCGATAATAGGGTAAACAAAAGTTATTTATTTGAAGCTATCTTGCTTTTCCCTCCATTGCAAGCTAATGTGTTCGACTGTGCTTGTGCTGATACCTACAGAAAAGCCTAACATTTAAAATGTCGGAAAATGAGACTCCTGCAGTAAAAATCTAAATTGCGCTCTCTGTGAGTGGCAACAGTGGTAGGTCTCTGGGAAATTTCTTCTCCTCCACTTTCATTTTTCAGTCTAAAAACATTAAAAATAAAATATTGTACAGTATAAGCCCTGAAGTTGGGTTTTTTCCTTTTCAAATTTTTTTATTTATTTATTTATTTTTTTTACAAAGACCGCCATCTGGAATGTTCTCTGACTACCCAACCATCTGTACCAGTGACCTGCTGTTTGTTGATTAATCAGTGAATTTTCTTTCCCTTTTTTGCTGTGAAAAACATGTCCCAAGGACACAATGTGTTCATTAACGATTACCCATAAATCCACAGCGTCCATCAAAGACCATCTTAGCCTATCGCTGTGCGCACAAAATACATAAACACAACAAGGATGAGAGTGCATTATGCACATCTCAAAATTCACATTTTAGCCCACGATCTGCATTAAAACAAGCCCAGCCAGTCCTTGGAGAGGCAGTCTTGGACTCCTTGGATCTTTCTAAACTTTTCTTTGGTCATCATTCTGCTTCTGCTTTACGCCTGACCCACAAATATTTGGACAACAAGTCCCATTCCAGGGCACATGGAGCTGACTAAATCGAGTCTCCAGGGACCACTGTTGTTATGGCTGCAGACATGGTGCAAAGGGACGAGTGGGAGTGCTGATTGGCTCTGGAGAAAATCTGCCAGATAAGAACCATTGATATAATCTATTGTTCCGTATCAACTGATAATGTCTGCAACTGCCCCAGTCTCATTATGTACTGATGGCAGGGAGGCTACCAGTCAAATTACTGGGAAATCTGGTAATGAGTATCAAAAGCTGTGGGGCACTAATCTTGTTTGCTTTTCTATTTTGCGCAAGAAAAGAATATATTACTGCCAATTTCATCATGGCACACAAGGCCAGAATAGTCGACTGAGGACAATGAGCGATGAGCTCATCACGGAGCCTGCACACTTTGATATAATTCATCTCTGCCTCTCCTGCGATCGCTCGCCTCTGAGAAAGAGCGAGCGTGTTTAATGCGGTCGGAAAGCGCCGCGCCGGAGCTCGGGACTCGAGTTCAAACGAGGGAAATCGGCGCTGACACGCGGCGTATCATTTCCATTACATTCTAATCCTGTTGACTCCGGCTCGTTTGGGGATTTTTAAACGAGGGACAAACACGATTCTTTCCACGCCGGGCTCGCCTGACGCCGCGAGCCAGGTGCGCCGACGAAATCCTCTCTCCCTCCGATGTGCCCCGTCCCAGCGGAGCGCCGCCCCCCCCCCCCGAAGGTGCGACAGCTTCCTTTCCCTGGCGAAAACGCTCGGCCGAAGAGTCGGCTGGACTCATTATCGCAACCTGATCTTTCTCGGCGCCTCGAATTCGAGCGAAAGCCCCCCAACGCGTCCACGGGGTGCGGGTTTCACTTGCGTGAGCGGTGTGCTGAGCGCTACGTTCGGCACAGTGCGGACACACGGCGGCGTGCATACTGGTGAGCACAGTTGTTCTCGCGGCCGTTTAGGTTCGCAGTTAAGGGCGTTTCGGCGGCGAGAGCTCGTTACCGCCAAGGCGAAACGCAGCCGTGCCGTTTGTTCCTCCGCCCCCCCGGTGTTTTCCCCGTACCTCGCTCCTCCGGGGTCAGGGGTCGAGCCCTCGGACCCCCCCGCGCCGCGGATTAATGGCGCGGTCCGCGCCGGCACCTGTGCTCCAGCCCGCCGTTTTCGTCAGCTCTGCCTGTCAGGAGCTGTCACCCGCCTCCTCACAGCTCAGACGGACAAGGCGTGGCGAAAAGCACGGGGCAAATTAAGTTCAGCAGGCACAGCTGCGATAATTGGAATACACTGCACGTGTGCTTGTGTGTGCACGTGTGTGTGTGTGTGTGTGTGTGTGTGACGCGCACGCACACGTGCGTACATATTTACGTTCATATCTGAGCTTTCAGCCGTACCCCTTATAGGAGGAAACATTATGAGAATCACCTTTAAGAAAAAAAAAAAAAGCTGATTGGTAATTTATTTGAATTATTGTGATATGGGGCAGGGGAGATTTGCATGGATTAAAAGGCTGTCTAAATGCAGAGTAGAGGTAAGCCCCAGCGCCGTGGCTAACTGGCGGTAGCGTGCACACGCATGTACATCCGCGCGCGGTAGCGTACGATGAAGACCGCGGGGACCGAGAGCATGACTCACGCTGCGAGGGTGTTCTCGGACCGCTGGGACGTACCAAATGTTTAGGTTTGGCGGGGGTGCGCTGTAAGGTTCGCAACTACGGGGGCTGCGCTGTACGTTATAAAACGCCGGGGGAGGGGGGGGGGGGGTTTGCTACGCGATAAGGGTCGCGAGGGCACGAGTTCGCGCGCGGGTCCTCCGCGCTAGCCAACCGCGCGGCGGACGGCTCTGACAAAGAGAGCGGACAGAGTGGCTCCTTGGGCAGAGCCTTGATTTTATCGCTCCTTGTTATGTGGCGCGGAACGGCTTCGAGTGGCAACACGTCGGCCCCCCCTCGTCCAGCCGCCAGCTGTGAGGGCCATTAGGCCTGCCCGTTCCCCGTAACCGTGACTGACACCGCAGAGGACACCTTCGAGAAGGGCCCTCCTCGAAAACGATCGCAGGAACCTCGCCGCCCCCCCCCCCAAAGCCGCCGAACGGAAAACTGCGAGCCTAATCCCAGTCAGAAAGCATTTCAACCCGCTTCCAGATTTTAATTAAAACCGCAGAGCGAGGTCCTTCTTTGAGAGGATTATCGTTGCTGACAAATGGGAGATTTCATTCATTAATATGCACGCGCCAGAACAAATGCCTCTGCTCCGCCGCAGTCTCGAATTAAACATCTCCAACACCGGTGCGAATCCGGGACAACAAGTTCTTCCGCGCATTATCTGAATTTTTCCAGGGTTGGGGAAAAACACAACCTTGAGTCTGACAACATTTCACCAACTTAAAAAAAAAAAAAAATACTTCACATATATTTCTTATACGTAGAACATGCAAAAGATCTTTATAAAGATATTATAAAAGTGCCCTCCACACAATATTCTCACATCCTGTGCCAGTGCAGGCCTATAGTTAGTGCGGGAGGGGAAAGTGCCGGAATTCTGTCCTGCTGAGATAGGCAGTTTGTGGCAGGTGAAAACATTCACTCAAACGCGTCCAGGAGGCCAGCGTGCATTAAAGCCTGCTCAACACCCTGCAGGGAGCTGATTAGCTTCCAGGGAACAGGCTAATTCCCCCACCGCTCCCGGAGACACAGGGCTTCAGTTAAAGCTTACGAGGCCGATTACGGCTCAATAGTTCTGAAGGCAACCCCGGGCTAAGGCGTCGTGAAGAAGCACTTTCCCCCTTCCTGAGTTCCTCTGTTATTGCATATGGGTCACGCTGAATGGTTTCAGATCTTTAGACAAAATGTAATATTAGACAAAGGGAAACACAGCACATTTATCATATTGTTATTTCAATTATTAGAATGAAAAAAAGTGATCAAGCACCCATATGTGAAAAAGTAATTACTCAATGAACCAATTAGTCAAATTTAACTGAAAATTACATTCAGCTGATTGAACACAGCTAGGCTTGATAACAACCGGCCCTGTTGAATCTTAACTTCACGCAAACTGAACCTTACAATCAGAATAAAGTAGTCACCACAAAGTTTCTACAAGCACACTATTCCACAATCAAAGGGAATTCCAGAGATGATGAGGAAAAAAAGTTGTTGAAATGTATCAGTCTGGAAAGGGTTACAAAGCCATTTCTAGGGCTCTGGGACTGAACAGTGAGAACCATTATCTCCAAATCAAGAACACTTGGAACAGTGGAGAAACTTCTGTACCACCTCTCTACCCTCAGCTAAGGTCACTGTTCATGACTCCACAATAAGAAAAAGACAAAAATGGGGTTCATGGGAGAGTAGCATAACAGAAACCACTGTTAACCAAGACAAATATCAATGCTGGTCTCATATTTGCAAAAAAGCACCTGGATGATCCCCAAGCCTTTTGGGATAATGTTTCGTGAATCAAAAGTGATGAGTCAAAAGTGGAACTTTTTGGATGACACAGATCCCATTATGTCTGACGTAAAGCAAATACAGCATCTCACAGTAAGAATATCACAGCAACAGTCAAACATGGTGGCGGTAGTGTGATGGTGTGGAGATGCTTTGCTGCCTCAGGACCTGGTCGACACTCCATTACTGAAGGAACCATGAATTTGGCTCTGTACCAGAAAATCCTTAAGGAGAAGGTTCTGGTCATTTGCCTGAGAGCTGAAGCTGAAGCATAATTGGCTTATGTAGCAAGACAATGATCCAAAACACAAAAACAAGTCCACATCTGAATGGCTGAAAAGAAACAAAATCAAACTTTGGAGTAGCCCAGTAGAGGTGCTGTGACAAGACCTGAAATGAGTGGTTCATGCTCAAACGACCCATTTGTCTGAAGGCCTAACATTTCTCCACAATGTGACAGACATAATCATTTTTAAAATGTGTCCTGCGTTTACTCTTGTTCCCTTTGTCTAATATTACATTTTGCCTAAAGATCTGAAACCATTCAGTGAGACAAATACGCAATAATAGAGGAAATCAGGAAGGGGAAAATACTTTTCAAGGCTGAATGTTTGTTGAATTCACTGGGAGGGTAGATGTTCAAGAATTGCCCCCTCCTGGTTTTTGTCCCCCCTCAACAGAGAACACCAGCTGGTGGGTTTTGTTGGCAAAAATATCCCAAGCAGCATTTATTATTAAAAAAAAATCAGCAGGAATCCCAGTTCAAACTGGTTTATATAATTAGACGATTATAAAACATCTTTTGCAGTAATTCCGGTGACTAATAAACAGGCACGCTTGAACAAGTATGACGATCTTACAAGTTTTCTTACTCAGATTAAACACCAAGTCATATTTAAATAATAAAACCGCAAGAGAAAACAAAAATAAAATCGGGATGATGTGGCGTTTAAAACATTAGCCATAAAAAAAAAAGAAGTGCTGTCTGCAAACACCATCTGACGACCCCTCAAACCAGCCAACCCCATTCCTGAAATAGAGAAAAAGAAAACTGGGGGCCAAGGGCTTAAAAAAGAGAAACGCACGACTACCCTCGCAAGCAGCTGCAAGAGGAAGCAGGCGCCGCCTGCGAAATTAACAATTCAAATGACGCATAAATCTATCTGTTAGCCTGAAAAAGAACCCGCTCTTAAACAGCAGTCATTTTTGTTGCATATAAAGTAGAATGCATTATGACTGCCCAAGCCTGAATTTGCATATTTCTTGTGGTACCTGCTATTAACAGACATCTGTGGAGCTTTCGCTACTTCAGAGACTGGCTCCGATCGTCATTGTAAAAAAAAACCCAGGAGTACAGAGAAGCAACTTTCAATTCTTCTTTGTCAGGAGAGGAAAAGACAAGGCTTCCCAAGTGACACATTGCGGTAAACAAATGTACCAAAGCATTGGGTGTCATTTTGTGAAAAAAAAAAAAAACTGGATAACTGATTAAAACTGAGCGAACAGACAGCGCTGAATTCGACATTGACAGGTGGTGGTTAACCTGCTACTCAATTTGTCTGCCAGTAATGCAAAAAGCTGTTTGTGCATCAAACGCACATTCGTAGCGCCTAGCGATTAAGATGACAAACTGTCCTTCTATGTGGGGACACGTTTGTCCACCCTACACTGAATGAGGTCTGGATACACCCAAGACGGCCAGGGTTAATTCTATACAGTTGGGGTATACTGTCCAAAATGTACTGAGTATACCCTAAACCCAAATCAGGTTCATTATCGGAATGGCCCGAGTATGCTCTATACTCAAATCAGGTCCATTATCCAAATGACCAGAGTATTCCCAGCATCCAAATCAAGTCCATTATTCAACTCATAAGCACGTCCTGCACCAAATTCAGACCTAAGATCTGATTGTAATAACCGAACAAAAGTATATGTGTGATCAACCTCATCAAGAGGAATTGAGTAGATTTTGAAGCATTAAGAGTTAGTCAACACAATCTGGGACGATTGGAAGAGTAATGCACGTCTTAAAAAACTGACTGTATTAATCTCAACCTCCCCTCAAACTTAAACCGCACTAATTGAAGACTCTCTCAGGTCATACATCTTTGATTTTTTTCCAGTTTCATTACCTGGAGCTGATCTTAACTGCAGCTAAGAAAACTGTTTTGGCAAATCCTTTTAAGCCTTCTTCCTTTATTTCTCATTGCAACCGGTAATTAATTTCAGGGTAATTACACCTTGCCAGTCAATTAGCTAAAGAGATAAGATGTGCTGCAGCAGTGGCAGATTTTCTTCCACCAGGAACCAGAACTTCCCATCGTAAAACAATGTAACTGGAGATGGGAGGGAAAATATCAAGGATGGGAAAGTAAGATTTGGGATCCAGCGTGCGGTGGCAATTTTATTTGCTACTGCAAACTGAGAAGCAGAGAACTGAAACTTCTAAGCCTGGCCAGACCCCGGGGTCCCTCGCTGCACAGTTATATCAAATTACACTCAATCACATGCATTGATCAAGGGAAGAACAATCACAGAGACCGCCCGCTTTGAAGAATTCTGTGCGACTGAATCTTTCAAAGGATCGCTAGGCACCCAAGAGTAATTATTTTAATCGCTCAAACGAGCACGATGTCTCTGAAATCACTTTGCCGATTGCCCAAAAGTGCCATTGATCCGTCTCGGTCTGGAGACTTTGGAGACCCGTTTCAGAACGCATATGAGAACCTGACACCACACGCGAACGAGCAAACGGACGGTCGGCATTGCACACCGGCTACACGCTTTCCAGGGGACGAGGCGGCGAGATCTACTCCGTCAAAAACGCCAAGCGACGCCGTAAATCGTTCCGTCTGAGTGACAGAGGCGAAGCCCCGGAAGTGCATACCGCCCGGGTATTCGCTTATTTCCATCCATCATCGCGCTCTCCCTGTCAGGCTTCCGCTACACTTCGCACGTACAGCGTCTGGTAATAATCTGTCATCCCGAATTTAATCTACTCTGTTTGACCCAATATTATTTACTGATCTTAGCCAGAGCAACAGCATGGCATCCCTCACCTAAAATGAAGGGGAATTTTTAATCAAGGGGGCAAGTTCTTATAAATAAATAAATACGCGCAAAAATATCTTTCCATAACCTTTAAAAATCAATAACGCAGTCCATTATATTCTTTCCATTACACATATAACTCCTTCGCAACTGTATCTCATATATCTTTCATAAACCATCACCGTTCATAAGAGGTTAGTTTAGAGTTCACTGTCTCTGATGTATTGACAGGCTCCCATTAGGACAAGAGTATCTATCTTCTCATGAAAGCTCCACAAACCTCAACCTAATGATAAAACTACATTTCTTAAAAACAGCAGGTATGTGGAACAGATCTTGTAATATGAATATGAATGCACCACCTGTACAAGATATGTTTTTTGCAAAATAATCCAAGAGAGAAACAACAACTCTCGAATACCTTTACCTGCTTACAACTGGCCAATTCGCTCTAGGGAAAAAAGCTCTATTCTAGCAAATATTAGCACTGAGAATGTAGTAGTGTAGGAATTCTTTAATTAAATATCAAAATAAATTGGCCACACGCTCCAGCTAACTCCACAGAATCGGTTTCCTCATCAAAATTCCATTAAAAATTCTGCCGTGTTTCAGCAACAGAGATGTGTTTGACAAATCCCTTCTATCTGAAACTCAGTTGCTCAGTTTTTTTTTTAAACACGTCTCACCTGTAACGGCTTCAGTTCACTCACTCGCAGTGGGATTCGAATATAATTTGTAATTTTTCCTTTTGACCTTTCAAGCCCGGCATGGAATGCTCCGGTTTTTTTCAAGCCTCGAACCGCGGCTTATATATAGTTCATGAATACCAAAAGTGCCGGAAGAGAAAGTTAAAACAAAACTTTTCGACTCATAACTATTCATGTTCACTGCCTCAGTGCACGTTTTTATTGCGTTCGATATTACCATTTCATAGATTACCTCCCCTGTACGATAACGGAATACTTCCCTATTGTTATCGCATTGTGAAAAACCTATTTTCCATCACATGCTTAATTCACCTCCAAATTTCGCGTTACGTAAATAACGGCTATTTACGGCACAAAGGGACCGAATCAATAGAGGCCAGTGGAAATAATAAAGCCAGGCCCTCGGTGATTTGGAGGATGGAGACATAAAGTGGGGATTAATCGAGCAGATAAGAGCAGCCGTCCTCCAAAACCGCAGAGAGAGACCGGCGGGGAGCAGCCGAGCGGTATCCGCGGTCCATTTCCGCTCCGGCGAAGGAAAAAAAAAACAACGGCTCAGCCGCCGCGGTCGTTCTTATCGCGCGGCCTGGGTGTCAAACGCGGACGCCCCGCTCCGCAATCGAGCGAAAAAAGGCCCGGCTTCCTCCCGCGAACATGAGGGGAATACTGATGCGGCTGTCGCAGGGACAGAAAAACTCCACCGCTTGGTTTGTTGCGAAGCGCTCGGGCCAGGTTGAGAGCACGGGGCTACGCAGCGGTAGCAAAGCCAGAGCTCAGATCATGGGTGAACTAGTGAGGGTGGGGGGGGGCTTGGGGGAGAGAGATAGAGACAGAGGAAAAGGGGAACCCCCAATTTTTCGGCGCAGAGATAAAAAAGCAGGGCGTGCCAAGGACACCAAGGACACAGTGAGCCGCCGCCATCGTTACACTTTGAATATCAATGTGGCTGAAACGTGACTGTGAAACGTGGAAAGTGACAGTTGTTTTTTTTGTGCTGAACAAGTTCTAACAAGTCGTGTCTGAGCTCTGGTGACCTCACGCACTTACCCCGATGGGCTGGAAGATGAGTCCGTCCACCTCGTGGCTGACCTGGGAGGTGAAGCTGCCTTCCAGGAGCTGAAAAACAAAAAGAAAGAAACACAGAGCAAATGAGCAAATGATGAAAAGAAAAGAAAAAAGAAACTAACAACAAAGACAACAAAAACAAAAAGCAAGATGGGGGGGAAAAAAAAAAAGAAATGTCGTTGCGAAGTGAGACGTTTCAGGAAGGCGGAACAGATGGCTTTCTGGGAGGACGGATGAAAACAGCGAGCGATCAATGCGTGATCATGACTGACAGTTTGACGCAAGCCCGCGGACCCGTTTTTTCTCTCCGAGCGTTTTATTGAAGGCTGAATCAGTACAGTCTCCCACGTACGTCAGGCACCTACACAGCCTGCTAATCAAATGGCAAAACAACACCCCCCCCCCCCCCACCACCCATCCCCCACCCCCCTGCCATCACACACGCCATCGCTCTGTCATCTCCCATTATAGGCGAGCGCTCCAAACGCTCACATACCTTCAATCTGCTCGGGGTTTTAGACGCAGATTACTAATGGTGGCGCGGACGAGCGCAAAGAGCAAAACAGTTGTGTCTCTTTGGGATTACTTTAGATGACACGCACCTATTTTTATTCAAAATCCAACTGGCAACACAAGACCATTTTCGGGCAGGTTACGTTCCAAACACCGAGAGGCTGAATTTATCCGTAAAGGCCGACAGGAAGAGGGCCAATTCATCACATTGAAACAGCACCAGCCTACAGCCTGCTTGGATACCCAAGAGGGTGGCCAACCTCCTAATCTTCCCAGTGACATGTTGCTTACGTTCTTTAGCGTTACAGAGCTCCAGGAGAGATATAGTACAGCCTAGCAGCTTTCCCATGTCAGCTGTAACACAAATCAGACAGAGGTCAGGACATGGCTTCCTGTAAATGCTATAAACCTGAAACCCAACACTGGACGCTCTTCTAATGAGTTTTTCCGGGACTGAAGAGACTGGCTACTCCAATCCGTGTATCGTCAGCCTGTTCCGGATGAAAAATCAGAACCTGCAGGCGAGAAAGGTGTGAACATGCAGTACCTCGAGTCACACGGTTCTTTTCCCCCTAGTTACTGCCACCGTGCATGTTGACGAATGATAATGCCTGCCTTCCAGGAGGGACATATCATGTGCCGTTGTATAAATACGGCGTTCAGTGAAACCACTCGAGGCAATGCATTCCTCAAACTCAAATTCATATGGCCAATTAATGCAGGTGGACCAGGGGGGGAAGATGGAATACCATCTCTGTAACATACATCATCAAAATAAAAAGGGAGACGTGCGGTATGAACAGCACCGCACGGTCATTTCGCATATCTACCCGGAGATTACATCCGAGCACCCCCAAACCGTTCAAGGTTATGTTGCCAGGCGTACAATGTTTTCAATATTGGGCCATTCCCTAAAAAAAAAAAACTCAACCCTTTTTTATTGGTTAATTGTCTGGTATTTCGCTTCAGTGCTCTAACACAACGGCGAGACAGAATGCGAAATGGGAAGTGGATAAAGAGAAGAGGAGTTTCACAGTCTGGCGTGCCATTATCTAAATAAATGTATTAATCAAAGAAGACCTTGCTGAACTCCCCGAGCTTTAGACTCCTGCAGTAAATCTCTCTCCTGGAGGCCCATTACCCTGATTTCAGCCATAATCACGACTGATTATGGCCTGCGCATCCTGGAATTAATTATATCGTTTTTATTTTTTTTTATTTTGACATATTTATTTATCAGTCCCTGAAAGATTAATCAGTCATGCAGTCAGTCTTTCGTAGCAAACTGCTACCGTGCTTACACTGTCCCTTAAAGACGGACATACTGTATGCTAGCTGGGCACCATTAATACGGCTGGACAATCTTTCCAAAGGAGAAATTACTGGCGTTGGCTATGCGTCTAATGGAAAAAAGCACAGTCGAATACACACTAGCTTTGTTTGTGTGCGTCTGTAGCCTTGAGCAACGTGGAAAAAATTTTTTCACAGACGTTCAATTCATCGGACCGAACCCCGACGGAAACGCATTCCATTATAAATCATTCATGAGATTGGTTTTCACTCGTTCAAAGTAAAACAAAATCAAAGCTTCGTTCATTATTGGATTGGACGGGATCAGACTCTGCAGACTGTTTGATGCAGTCCCATCGCAAAGCACGAGCAAATGAAGCTGTTGCATGAGCTCCGACAGTCGCCATTTAAAATGAGTTACCACAGGCGGGCACGACTGGGCTGCCAAACTTGATAGTTGAATCTGCCAAATTCAGTTCTGTAGATCCCCCGAATGCCTTTATAACAACTGCACTATGAGGAAGTACCTTTCGTACAGCTAAAATTATGACCATTCATCCATCCATCCATCCGTTATCTATACCTGCTTATCCTGGGCAGGGTCACTGGGGGGTGCTGGAGCCTATCCCAGCGTGCATTGGGCGAGAGGCAGGAATACACCCTGGACAGGCCGCCAATCTATCACATGGCACACACAGACCATTCGCTCTCACACTCATACCTATGGGAAATTTAAAGCCTTCAGTTAGCCTACCAGCATGCCTTTGGACTGTGGGGGGAAACCGGAGTACCCGGAGGAAACCCACGCGGACACGGGGAGAACAGGCAAACTCCCGCGCCCAGGCTGGGATTCAAACCCAGGACCTTCTTGCTGTGAGGCACGCTAATTATGACCACAAAATGACGATGAATAAAAATAACGACGGCCATTTACCGATGCCGTCGCCCCCCACCGCCACTCGTAAATCCGGATCATTCCGAGCGCAGACCGGGCGAACCAACGCACCGGCAATCGATGCCGGGGTTTTCACGGCGTCAGAAGAGACTTCAGACACTTATTAGCCCGAGAGAACGCGCTCTGGAGACGGGCAGCGCAGACAGGCGCTCTCTCCCGTTTAAGCGACGCGATTAAGAGGCTGCCAACAAGCGTCAGGGGGGCCCCCGATGGACTGCCGCCGCGTTTCGGGACGCCAGGGGGGGACGCGGATCTCACCGGCGCGGCCGCCAGTCGGAGGCGCGCGCGGGGGCGGCGCTCTGGACGTAACCAGCCCGCGGTCTGAAAAAGAAAGCAGACCCGGTTCGGACGAGGCGAACCCCATTATCCCCGACACGACGCCCGGTCGATCTCGCCGTGCCTCTCGGGCTCCGGCTCTCATATTTCCGGCAAACAATTTCATGGCAGGCGGGGGAAAAGAAAAAAAAAAACAACAACAAAAAAAAACAAAACATTTATGAGAAAAACTATGGACCGGGTCTCTGTTAGCGCTAATGTCGTGCGCCTCGCGCTAACGCTGTCGTTAGGGGGAACAGCGGCTTATTGCGTTTTTTTAATTGGAAGGCCTCCCCTCAACGGCGACTGTCGGGCGAACAAAAGGAATGTGACGAGCCGTAGGTGGGCAGGGCTAATTATCTTGAAGGGTAAATTGACCGTGGCTACGCGCGTCAGTCTGGGAGCCTGCGAAACACAATTATAACTGACGCGCGCGTCTCTCGCCAAAGGATTTTCTCGGGGGTCCGCCGCGTACATTAGGCCTTCCCAGCAATCAGTGCAAAATAATTAACGATTTCAGATTTCTGAGACGGACGTGGTGGGGAATCGCAAGCCGCTCTCCAGGTCACTCACAGCACTTGTTAGCAGTTAATTTGAACTCCAATATACTGGAGAAGAGAGAAACGAGACTAGGAAACCTAGCATGTGGCTGGACCTAAGGCACGTGATCCGGCCGACCAATGGTGTACCTTCATAACTCGGCCGACCAATGGTGTAACTTCATCACTCAGTCACAGACATTCGCGTTTGTAGGGCTGGCCCCGCTGTTGCGGTCCGGCCAGAAACTACACATACACATACTTTTACAACGAAGAATAGGAACTGATCCAAAGGACTCTGCCTTAGAAATGCTGACAGGGCGTCTGGTGAGATTCACAGAAAATCTATGGACCGAAAAGCAACATTTTTTTGTTTTCTGGTAACAGTCAAAGGTTCCCGCCTCTCAGGGTATTGCGGTAGAGATGTGAGTGATGCAAGGTGCCTGCGTTCGCGCCCCTGAGGATGCCATATTCCTACAGCACTGAGATGGAGAGGGGAAACAGTTGATTACACGACCCAAAGCACCCGCCTCTCCCCGGGCGAATTTCAGGAAGAAACCCCCCCCCGCCCCCCTCCCCAAGCCCTGTGGTTCAGATTCCCCCCACCTCCCAGCCCCCCCCCGCAGTGTTCTTGTTTCAGATATAAACCTTTTAACACAGGGAGAGGAACCCGCCCCCCCCCACTCCCCACTCCCCCCTCCCACTCCCTCCCTTGGCCCGCAGCACAGGAAACACAATGGCTGTGTTCCATTAGGGAGACAATTAGGATATCGACAGCAATTCAGAGGGGAAAAGAATGTATAAATGATTACCTGGGCGACGACAAGGCCCGAGATACGCGGTTTTCCCCCAGCGAGGCGGTGTCAGATGACACGCGCCAGAAAGCTCTCCTTACAGGGTAACACATTTTGTTGTTTTGAGCCTTTTTGGGGCCGTGCATTATTTACAAGACAAGAGCTCGACGGTGAAGGGGGAAAACATTCAAACACGAGCAGTTTATGAATTTTTACAGATGAATGTTTTCAAACAGGAAGTCCAGCTGAAAACTCCGTTCTAATCTACACTGCAGAGAAAGCAAAGGTAGGCGAGGTATGGAGAAATGTGCAGAGAAAAAAAAAGGAGACTGACATACTCTCAAGCTGCTATCCATAGAATACTGGCGATACATTATTATAACACTGGCTATACATTTCTATAATTCAAAAAGGTAGCACAGATGCTACGCACACAGGGGCCCATTAACAAAAGAAAATGAGGAAACGCAGGCATCGAACCACCAACCGTCGCTGTCACTGTAACAATCAAGCCCTCCTTATTCTAACAGTTAGCCGTATAGCCACTATCTAAAGACCACTCTGGCTTGGCGTGAGGAGGCAGAGACTGACTAACCAGTGAACCCCAGCGTTTTTTGCGCACGTAACCGGGATCTGGGAGCGTGGGCGCTCCGGCAACAGACGAACGCACGGGCGCCGGCGAAGACAGCCGTGGGAACGCGGCCAATCGCGGAAGGCGCAAAAAAACCCGACCCTCTCGCTCGGTGATGTCACGGGGGTGGGGGGTGGGGGGGGGAACAGACAATGCAGATTCGGTAACGGTACGAGGGGGGTTTGGAAACGGGCGAGGAACGCACGGCGCCGGAGCGAGGCCGAGGACGTCGGCCAAACGGCGAGCGGACGCGGCGCGCGCGCCGTGACGCTACGCTTACCGGGATGAGTTTTTTTAATTTATTTTTTTACGGCCGGCTTAGAGAGCGGTTATTCGCGCGAGGGCTGGAAGGGGGAGGACGCCCGCCGAAAAAAAAAAACGGACGTAGTAAACGACAGATCTCCCGTTAGGCGGCTCCTGGCCGCGGCGGAGCCGAGAGCCGCTCCAGAAGGGATTGGGACGAAGCCAGGCAATCTGCCCGCGCCACTCCATAGTAACAGGAGCCCAGCCTGCTGCCGCGGTAAAAGCGCCGGCTTAGACACGGAGGGAGAAACGGTTTACTTTCAAACCGCTCGGTTTGAACCTCGAATACATAGATAAACAGAGCTGTATGGTTATGGGTTATTTGCTGTACGACGGACAGCGAGGTGCTCCTGTCGTTCGGGGGAGAAATGGCGGGCGTGGGTCAAAAGAGGCGCATTGGGCATGGGGAAAGCCTGAGCGCTTCAGTCCCTTTAACTTCCTGACAAGTGTTCCCCTCAAACGAACCCAGAATCTCCAAACAGCATTAACTCTGGGGACGATTCCCATGTTCCAGGGACACTTGGACTTGAAAAAAGGGCAGAAGAAGAAAACAAACAGGTTACGCCTGTGAAATGTTCGTGCGCGTGAGTGTGTATGTGCGTGTGTGCATATGCGTGTGTTTTTCAGTGAGGACTGAGAAGTGATACAGCCCATTAGAGAATACTGTTGTGCTCCATCAGCACTGGGTCCAACACCTCACTGCAGGCTGTCCGTGCCTCATAAACCCCCCACTCTCCCCCCCGCCTCCCTCTCCCCTCAGAAAGCCTTCTGGCCTGAAGGTTCGAAGCCAACCGTACTCACTGGGCCATCTCCCTTCTTGCAGATTGGTTTTGACTCAAGTACATAAAACCTCTTTGCAAATTTCCTTCGTCTGTGAGATTACGATTCCACCTTTTTTAGTCTCACAAAGCGGAGAGTTAAAAAAGGTGACTGGCTCATCACAGCGCGATTCGGTGGACCGCAAGCCTTTCCCTCTGAAAAGACGCTCTGGCAGGATATTTTCATTTCGTTTATTTCAAATCATATTTTTTCTCCTGTAAGGCCTGGATGTTTTCAGATCTAGACAGAAGAGCCGGGGGAAACCGAACAGCACAGCTCTTGCCGCAGCAGCGGGCTTCGTCGTACGTTACAGAAACGCTGAACCTTTTAATCACGCGGCACACGGGCGGCGGCGGGCTTCAGCGCGGCACTTCATCAGCGGCGCGGCTCGTGAAGATCACAGCGCTCCGTTTCTGAAAGGAAATGTAAAAAAAGCTGCCGCAGGTTGTTTGCAGCCTGCAGATTAGCCGAGGGGTTGTCCATTTGTTTTGTGCGGGGAGAGGCTAAATTGCCGCTGCGCTTTCTGCACGGTCTCAATGTTCTATATACCTGTGATTTCTTTTTTTCCTCCCTTCGCCGGGAGGGGTATTACGTTTCGGGAGCGGCCGTATTTTATCCCCCCGAAAGCCGCAGCCCATTACCCGCGAAACTCTAGGCGCGTGTGCTTGACGAAACGAGAGGAACGCTATCGATATTCCATTTGCTCCAACGGCTCCGCGGCCACCGGCGGCTCTCGAGCCGCGGATGCAGGCCGGTCCCCGAGGCCCCGGCGCGTCACGGATAATTTCACCGCCCGCGTCAGAAAATACGGCCCAGACTGCTGAGCCCGGCTCACGCCGGACGACGGGGAGACGGTTAGCGTCGCCACGCTCGGTCTTCCGGGCGGGGCCCCCGGCTGGAGCGCTAGCGTCCCTCGATGCAGCGGAGCGCGTCGCGGGCCAGATTGCCTGCAGCCCCGTCTGAGCGAGGCGGTTTTCCAGGCGGCCGCGTTCTGGCACGACTCAAGGCGCGAGGCCCGGTTTCTCCGGTTGACCGGGCGCCCGCGGTCGTCGACGTAGCTCGCGGACGTGCTAACGTGCTAGGTCAGCTGAAGGACTGCAGAATGAAGTGCAGCAACTAAGTACCCCCCCCCCCACACCCCACCCCTCCCCCTCTAAACTGACAAATGACGACGCGCCGATAGCACCAGGCTCCATATAATGGCCAAATAAGGACAAAAAAAGGAAAAAGAAGGGATGAAATATGGCTAAAATAAAAAAAAAAGAAACGAGGCGTCACGCTGCAGGAATTTAAAGCAACGCCGCTCTCGCGGGCGATAAATCAGAATTAAACCAAAATACCGAGCCGGCTGCCACGGCGATTTGTCACCGCGGCCATAGGGGCCGAGAGGGAGGGAGACGGCAGCCGGGTGCTCGCCACGGAGACGGGAGGAAACGGAGGTTCGAAAACCGCACCTGCTGTGCCACCTCTGGACAGCTGGTCCGGGATGCACATTAAGCACATTACCGCGATCAATCTTCTGTTGTGCTCCCATATTCGTTCCTTCCCAGAGGAGAGGATAAAGCACCGGCTGTAAAAACGCCGGGCTGCTCAGAAGCGCCTCGATAGCCCCGGCGCGTTCGCTCGGAAAAAAAGTACAAGAAAAAACTGGCTCACCGACCGATTCTATTCTTTTCACAGGCGTGCGATTTACTTGATCATTATTGTTATTATTATATATTTTTTTAAGCCCTGAGCTGCTTCATCGATTCACGGTTTCTCTCCTGGCTCACATCGGGGAGCCGAGCACTCACAGGACGGGCGGATCGATTCAATTCTCAATTGCAAATTCAATTCTGTGATGCGACCTGCTCTCTCGCGGCGGCCATTGTGTGCCCAAAGACAGGTCCCCCCCCCGTCCCCCCCACTCCCCCCCGGGGAGACGCCTCTGGGCTCGCTTCGGTCCTTCTCCCGAGTTCTGCTGACCCCTTCCCCGCTGGCGCCGGTGACAGCGACGTCCGCGGTGTCGGCTCAAGGGACTCCCGCTGGTGGCGGGAAGCGGCTTCGCCTGACCTCCTCCCATCGATCCCTTCGCCGACGAAGGGCCGTCGGGGGGCCACGCGAGATCGTATCTCGGACAGGCGGACCGCGTCTCCTCGCGGCGGGGAGCAGTTAGCGGCGGGGGGTGTGGTCAAGGGCCTCGGCGCCGTCGCCAAGTTTTCCTTCGCGAGGGCTCGCGCGTGCGTCTCCGCGGAAACGCACGCTTGGCTGACATTTCGGGGCAGCGGCAGCGCAGAGGTGATTAAAACAGAGGAGGAGGCGGCGACCGTTGGGTCCGGAGACTGACGGGCCAGAAGGGGCCTCGCGGTGCAGCCGCATTTCTGGGCTTATCGCTCCTGTCTGGGGAGAGACTCGCTGATCTCTGAACTGAGGCCCCGCGCAGAGGAACAGTGCGGCAGGACGGGGGGGGGGGCGGGGCATGAGTCAGGCAGCAACCGCGGATAACTGACAGGGTGGCTTCTGAAGTGCCGAGAAGGGTACCCGAATTCTGAACCACAGATAACTGATGAGGTAGCATCTCAAGTGCAAAACAAGCACCCGGATTCTGCTCCGCGGATAACTGACGCGGTGGCATCTAAAGCCCCAAACACGAGCCCGGGTTCTGCACCCCGAACAACTGATGGGGCGGTGTCTGAAATGCCGAACCAACGCCGGCATTCTGGGGAGCTTCTGACAGATGAGAAACAGCCAGCTCAGCTGAGGGAGGCTCAGGTTCTCCACACCAAGTCTGGGAGGCGGGTGGGAATGATCGCAAGGCCTCAGGGCCTGCACTGAGGTGCGCACAAATCCGCCGACGTGGCCGTTTCCCTTTACAGCACGGGTGCAGAAATCTGGCACCCGGATCCAAATCCGCCCCTGGTTTTCTTTCCTCCCAGGTCATAAAGTGAACAATTAGTGCTACTGAGTGGAAAGACAGTCTTCACACCTGACTTCCAGGCAATGGGAGGGTGGAAAACCAGCAGTTCTCGGGCCTCGAGGACCGTGATTTGAGTGACCGGTCCGCACCGTTTGCAGTACCGCCCTTTCGCAGGGTCCGTGTTGTTTCACGTCGCTATAATTCAGCCAACCTGAAGGGTAGTCAAAGTGAACATGATCGCACTCCGAATATGCCGAGTTGTTGTCCCGCCATTTTTCCGCATGAAAAATCACATTAAAAAATTCTTCACATTAGCGCATAAAATTAGTTTAATCCCATTAGCTTCGAGTGCATAGTAAAATAATAATAAAAATACAGATGCCACAGAGCCATCAAGATCAGCACGCGCCCTTCCTAACGTTAGTTAGCGCACCCCGCGCCGAAGACACGGAGCCAAGAGGGGGGGAAAAAACCCCTATTTAGTGGGATAGGAAGAGGAAACGCTACTCTGGAGGGTATGAGCTAATGCGTGTGAATATGACATTCACAGACTTAATTAGCACATTGTGGACTCAAATATGTCTGCCATTTGCATTCCTACCCTGGTAAATTACCATTATTTGCCCGAGACACAGTAATGCCTTCTCAGTCTCACTGAGGGAGCCCTTATTAGCTCTATTGAAGGTGCGACTTCAAAGGAAACCGTCCCCGCACGCGTTCGATTTTCATTTCCACGCCGCCACTGTTCCCCCCCCCCCCCCCGTCCGCTCCCTCGAACGGCGACGCCATTCGAGGAATCGGTCCTCGCGCCTCCCGTTTTAATTTCGGACGGAGCAGGTAACTTCATCCCGTCAATATTAATCTTTCCGGTTACTCCCTCAGCTCGTCGAATAAAGAGAGAAATAAATAACACCGTGCGTGAGAGCAGAGAAAAAGAAGACGAGGAGGAGGGGGAAAAAAAAGAAGAAGAAGTTGATTACAACTTGCGAAATATATGCTGGGGGGGAGGAAAAACAAAACGTCCGCAGGGAATTTGCGGCTGGTTAATGAGGCGTTTCTTGCGACCGCGGGGCGGACCGGAAGAGAGGAGGCGCCGTTGCCGGATTGCACAGGTGGAATTGAAACCCAATGAGGCCGCGCGCGGGCTGTCGAAGTGCGACCCTCCCAGTCTGGCTTGACAGAAGGCCTTCCTCCTGGAGCTCCTAGCGCTCCCGGACTCCCGCTGGGACGCGGCGGAACGTTCCAGAACGTGGGCGCCCTGCTGGGACTCCCGGCTCTGTTCCCCCCTCTCCTCCTCCTCCTCCCCCCTCCCTGGGGACCGTTCTGGGGGGGAGGGGAGTGAATGGCTTGTCACAGCTCGCGGAGAGAGGGATAAGACTCCAGACTGGCGCCGGCGTGCTAATGAGACCTGCTGTCCAACGAGGCTCCGCTTTTCTCCGCTCGGCCTCCCTGCGAGGAAAGTCTACCCCGCCCTCCGCAGGCGACGTCCCGCCAGTAACCGAGACTTCCTGCCGCAGGAGCATTTCGGGTTACGCTCCAAACAAAATACGATACGATATAGCATCCGTCGTACCAGATCCTGAGCGTGCCCCGTCTCTGCGTTTGGAGATGAGCAGCGAGATAGCGGTCGCCCGCGGCGATGAGGCATTGACCCGGCCGCGACCTCGCGATGAAGTCTCGCCGTCTCAAACCCGAGTCGGCCTCAGAACGTTCCGGACGACAGCTCCGTTCAGTGGATTTACACTTGCACAAATAAGTACATCTACTCGAGCCAAAATGGCTCAAAACACCCTGACTTTGCATTTTTTTCCACTGGGAAAGAGGGTACCGTGTGGGCAAAGCGTTAAACGGGCGATGTTAACCAACCGAGCGACAGGCGATTCGATGCGCGCTCGGTGCGTGCTACAGTACGTCGACTGCGAGAAGGGACCTTATTTTTTTTTTTCGAAGAACGTCAAAGCTTCCCGTGTGAAATACCGCCTGCCTGGGCTTGCTGTGGGTACAGGATGGCGCGCAGATGCAGAAGCCTCCCCGAGATTCGCAGCAGGGCCTGCCGCACTTAGCACCTCGTCACAGCCGCTACCGTTCAGGAACAGACCTCCACCCACCCACCCGTTCTCTCACCCCCCGGCCCTGCCAGAATCTTAACCCTCTGAAGAGCAGGCTTTCTAGAATGTTTTTTTTTCTTTTCTTCAAAATTCTAAGCCAGTGTTCCAGAATGCCGTTGCTTTCTATTACCTATATTATTAGTGATTGTTACATCAGCGTTAGAACATTCTAATCGCATATCTGTGATCTTACATCTTAAGGGGTTAAATCATCTAAGCTACGGGGGGGTCTTTATTATTACCTTTCCCCAAAATCTGCTAGCTACAGCGTCGCCCCGCTCTACATCCTGTCAGTTGAACAAAGGCCGTTAGTGAACGTTAGCGAACGTTAGCGGCGGTTTAGCGTGCCGGCGAAACGCCGCAGACGGTACCCGAAAGAAAAGCGAACGTTCGCTAACGGCGAGCAGAGGTGCCCGGGCGAAGAGCGCGGAGCGGGCACTGCCCGAAATGGCGGATTCTGCGTCTTCCCGCGGCGGCGTAAACGCGGGGTTCGGGATGAGACCGCACGCCTCTCCCGCGAGCGCGTGGCCGACGCGGCTCCACACCGGGCTCACCGAGGCCGCCGCGATTCTCCCCGAATAGCCAGAATTGCGCAATTGCGAGAGAGAGAGAGCGCTACAGGAAATTCGTTTCAGAAGATGCATCTGCTTAAAAATCAAACTTTAATGCCGAATGATGACTGCTCCGCGCGAAAATGAAGGTTAATCATTACACACACAGGCACACACCCCTCGCTCTCCCGCACTAACAAAACACAAAGCACTTACGGCTCTCTTATCTGAAAGCAATTTTCTTTTCTTAGAGAATCGAGGAGAAAAAAAGTCCTAAATCAATGAGGCCGCGGAGGAGGGTGGTGGCGGTGGGGATGAGGGCGGGCGTGTGCCTGAAATATAAATAACAAATAAGAAGGCAATGCACTGCACCTGTAACAGGGGTCTGTCAAACTGGCCAGGCCTTGGGAGGATTAACTGGCTTAATATGGTTAAACCAGCGCGGCGCATTGGGAAACATTACCTCAACATCTCATCATTAAACCGCTCATTAAAATCAGGATAATTACACCTGATAGCAACATAGAACATGGACGTTATGATTAGCATTAACACTCGGGTCATGGAGGCTCAGCCGCACGCAGAAATGAATAACAAGACGGCAGAATCAAAATCAGAATCGTTCATGTCTGCCAAAGAGAGGACATCCCATAATGATACTGCAATGACAGTCTGGGTTTTGAAAACAAATTTTGCTGTAATGATCTGTAGCCAAAAAAAACAGATATTATCAGCCATTAATAAATGGGCCTATTACGCAACCATTTAAGAGAGGAGACAAATGACTAAAAGTTCCACGGTAAACATGAATTAAGCATTCGAGAAATTAATTTCATGCAGCAGTTCTTTCCGTCACGATCTATCTCTCTCACTCTCTCTCTCACACGCACACACACACACAAAATGTTTTTTGGGTTTTTGTTTTGCTCTGTGTCGGAGCGGTTGTCACGGGCCACCGAAGTGCGATGCGAATTCTGCGTAACAGAAATGACACCCACCTCACCGCCGGATGTTCGGGTCGACGGGATCCCGCTTATTTCCACTCACGCTCTCGGTGTTCTAGCTCGAGTTCCCCTCCTGCCCCGGAAGAGTGATTCACGAGTCGCTCGCTTCCTGTGGTGGGCAGACCAGAGCAGGGCGCCCGAGTGGACTGCTTTCTGTCGAAAACCCAACTTAGCCCGTCAACACTCTCCCTCGATCGACCCGGAAACCGCAGGCGCGGCCCTCCTGAGTGGCGCACTGCTAGGCCGCTGGTACTTAGCGCAACAGCGCGGCTCGCCCTCCCGTAGCCTGGATTCAGTGTCTGGGAGTCTTATAATAAGTTTATCAGAGAGAGGACTCCAGTTGGTGGGATACTCCCGACCTTGTTTCTCCGTAGCGAATCCTGTGGCGTGCGTGCATGTGCTGGGTGTGAGGTCCTCGGATACGGCAGCACCATGTGCCTGGCCAGAGAGACTGCAGAGGAGAACTGAATCGGTGGCAGACCGCTGGAGATTCAGCGTGCTGCTGTGGGCCTTACTGAAATTTTAAAGAACCCTGTAGGGATGGGATGGATATATTTTCTAAAGAAAACAAAAAGACAAAACAAAAAAAAAATGTATGTGCCCTCCGACAGGCCCTGTGGCCAGCATAAAAAAAACTGCCACTGTTGAAATTTTAAAGTAGCAACACAGAAATAAAAGCTACGCCCTGTGCTGTGTTTTGTGGTAGCTGGTGGCTCGGCTGTGCTCTAGATCTTTGCTGCAGCGTTGCTGGTAAAAAAAAAAAAAAAGAGACTACGTAGCATTAACACTGCTGTTTTAAGCGAAGCATTTGCAGTTATATACTTCAGCCAGGTCACCGACCGAGCTTAATTATGCGAGCGCAGTTTAATTACGGGCATTACGCTGATGCTCGCGGAACGGCTGCGCCGCGTACGCACGGACACAGGAGAGGCGGACGCCTCCGTGGCGCTAGTTTGGACTGACGTGTTCATCCGCGCAGAAGCCGCGACGGAACGCCCGTGCCGTGCGCGATGCGATCAGGAAGGGGGGGGGGGGGAAGGCTGCCAAGGCGGGCACAAACCTAGCCTCCTCCCCTGCCGACACCTCCAGCAGACGGCCACTTTCACACCCTGCCACTGCAGGCTGTTTACAAAATGGCACGAGCCCTTAAGTAGCAAGGTGGCAAAAAAACTACAAAGCGAATTTGGCGTTTTTTGGAACGGGGAGAAAGCCGCATTTCACCGCAAAGCGCCACGGAGCGCGAGCTAAAGTGGATTGAGAGCTTACAATTAGATGCAAAAAATCTCACTGAGGCTTTCAAAAGGCGCCCGAATCAGACTGCGGGAATTTAGCGCCGAAGAAAAGAATGAATTTGGTACTTTAATGCGGCTAACACAAGACAGCAGTCCAGAGACAGACAAAAGGCTCTCAGATAACTCTGGAGTGTCTCTGTAGGAATTTCCGGCAATCGCGTTTGAGTACAAGCCCCCCCCCCCCCACCCACCCCCCCGGATCTCAATGAATAAAAGTTATTCACGTTGTCCCACTCCCCCCTCCAGCCTTAAACAGAGATTTCCCTATACGGCGAACAGATGGCTATGGGACGCACAATGGCCATGCAGAGAAGGAGGGCTTATTGTTTTGGTGACTTCACTTCAAGAATATCTTCAAAATCCCGCGACAACAGGGACAGTGTGCTGTAATGGTCTTATGGTGGATGGGAGGTGGGGGGGGGGGTCTTGAGGTTAAACGGAGGTAATGGGATTGTTCAAGTTTAAGAATGAAAAAAAAAAAAGGAAAAACTGAATTACAAAGAGCCCAGTGATGTGCTGTGAGATACGATATGAACTGCCCAGCCCACATGAACGGCTGCAAACAGCCATGACAGCTTGGATATGAGAAGCACTTGCCTGAATGCACAGCAATTCCGGATGACACGAACACAAAGTAGATCATTCGAATTGCTTGACAATTATACTGTTCTCGCTGGAGACATGCCCTTCAATTCATCCATTATGAGGGGTGGTTCCTATGACTTCGGTCAAACCGATTTATAAGATTTATAAGTGTCTGTAAAAGATAGGACAGCGAAGACTTTTTTTTCCCGTGAAGTGAATGAACAACACAGGCTCACAACACAACATAATCTCTGTCTTTAAATCTTTCCGTGAGATTATCCGTACCATTGCCGGATAATTAATGTGATCTGAAGCAGCGAAGATTGCAGGATTTAACTCTCAGATGGCAGGAAGCACCAATCGCATGTTACGCAAAGCTGAATGCATCAATTTTCCTAGCAACTGGATTTTTTTTTTGAATATTAGAGAATAACAATTATTTCTAAAAAAAGAAAAAAAAAAGCTTCCATTTTGATTGAACTTTTGATCATTTTTTTCAAATCTTTTTTTTTTTTTGCATTATCAATGCTGATTAACTGATAGCACTTGGGGGGGAAAAAGGCCACTTTCAATAATAGACTACAGACTGAAACCTGAGGGGGATTCTTCCTTAGATCAGACGGCTAATCTTGAAATCTCGAGAACAACAAAGCGGCCCATTCAAGCGTCTGACAATATACCGTTGTTCAAATAAGAGAACTGTAACATGCTAATGTAAAAAAACCTGATAAAAAAAAAAGACTGAGATTAATAATACATTTCTAATAAAATACTATTAGCATGAGAATAGGCTCATTAAATATTTAGCGGCTCATAGAGACACTGCTGTATTAGAGCGATTAGGATACCAGCAGCAGGCTGAGAGCAGCCATTATGCTGATCTGATGAGTGGAATGGGTGGGATATGTGTGATATGTGAAAATACGCTCCTTTGATAACTGGAAAATGACACCGATTGCAACTGAAGGCAGATAGAGTGACGTGACGAGAGACCTCTCGGATTTACAAATGATTCTATTTGCAGCTGGGTCAATATTTTGATTAAGCCTTGGCTCGCGACCATTGTGGAGTGAGTTAAATTGACCGACGTCTTTAAAAATTCAACAGCAAATATAATTAGTTCCGAACCCACGGGTTTTTTTCCGAGGCGCCGGCGCTGAATTTTAATGAGTTCGGAACCGGGGGGAGCGTTGCGATTGGCTCCCGAGGCGGTGATGTCAGAGGCGAAAGGTACGGCGGTCTCGAACGAACTGGGGGGGGGGGGGGGGGGGCGTCGGGGGCCGGGTTACCTTTCGGGACGCGTGGATGTCGAAGAACGGCTTGTTCCTGACGCTGAAGGGCTCCTTGGTTTTGTCGATCTGTCCGTTTTTCATCTTCTCTTGCCGGGGGAAGATGATCTCTTTCTCGATGCACAGCAGGCGGATGTTGAAATTGCACTGGCCCACGGGCTGACCCTGAAAAACAACCACGAAGACAATTACAGACACCTACTCCATTAACCATAATCAAAAGGTTTCTGAGCCATTAGTGAAATGCGGCCATTTTGGAGCCATTACGGCTCGATCGTGCCAGTGTTGATAATGTCCCTTCAGCAGGACACAGCACAGCTGCCACGAAAAAACAACATAAAAAGACCTGGCCTTCACTTAACCAATGCAGATGGGATCCTACAATTAAGCCTCCATTATGGGTACACTTTCCGCTAGAGACCCCCTTTGTTATTTCTCATTACATGGCCGTGCGCTGCCATGGCAACCATGCAACTGAGCGACAATTCGAGCATGTCTGCCTATGAGCTTCCCGCGATCTTATATTTTAAGAGGTGCAGACAGACTGTTAAAAGCTGTCCAGGTAATGGGCATTCCCCCCCCCACCCCCCACCACTCCCCACCCCCACCCCCCCTCTCCCTCCCTTCCAGAAAAATATGCTTGGAGTGAGTCGCCATAGCAACAGGTCCCTCTTAATACCTGGACCTCCTGTTTGTCTCACGACGCTCCTCGGAGATCGTTTCCTCCAGCTGGCTGACTGGCGGCGTAATTAGCTCGCGCTGCTGCGGCCGCGAGGACCGCGGCCTGGCCCTGTAATTACCCCGCGGCCCTCCTGGCAGGCGGCGGACTCAGCGCGTCTCGGTTAACAGGACCGCGTTTACTCAGCCCCGACCGGAGCCCGCTGCGTTCCTCTGTCAATCCGCCGGTTCCCCGCGGCCGGCGGCGCATGAAGGAGAGCCTTTCACAGAAAGGGAGGACGCTCTCAACCACCTTCCACCGCAAGACGTATCCCACCACCCCCTTTGGGCTGTCACATTGAGAAAGTAATCCGCCATATAATGACCACAGTAAACCAACAGGCATGGAAATGAGTTGAGGAGCACAACAGCCCTGCAAAACGTCTGTTTTTGCCCAAAATTCAGACAGTTGGAAAAGGACTATGACGTGCTATTAATAGCGAGAGTAAACCTGACGGACCTCTCCCTCTCCAATCCTTTCCGGGCGGAGGTACTCTAATTTTCTAAAATTTCAGAACTCGCTCGATTAACCCGAGCAGAGCGCTGGCGGCGCAGACAAAAAAAGCGCGCGGGGCATAATGCGTACATCATCATCATCGTTAACATCGTTAACCGCGCCTGGCCAGAAGCCGGGCCGTACTTCATCCGGAGGCACCTGGAGCTAGTTACGAAACCGTAAAAAGGCAGACGGCGACGGACGTGACGGACCCCGAGTGTCTGACGGCTGTCGGCGCTGTCCGCTCCGACGCGAGCGAACGCGACTTCCTGTCAAAGCGAGGGCAGCCAATGTGTGCTCAGGATGCAGGCAGAGGCCTGCACTGGGGCGGGATTCTCGCGGGTCCCGTGGGCGGTGATTTGTGTGGTAACGGAAAATATTTAGCCTACTGCGAGTGGAAGTGGGTGGTCAATAAAAAAAAGCTGTGGGTCCCAGCGTCCCAAAATGATTTGGTATTTAATTAATAGAAAATTTTACTAAACCATGTTTTGAACATCTAAAACAGCTTAGTTGTTAAAAGATAATTCATTCACGGTTTCCCCAGAACGCTTACTTTTCAGCCAGTGAGTAAAAGGCATGCACGTCAGGCAGCCAGTCATCAGTCAGTCACTTTTATCGAATTCACCAGTTGTCACGTCTGAAATAAGCATCTCAAGCATGGAAATAGGAACTAAAGCACGGTCAGTAGCCTATATACAGTCACCAGAAATCCAAAGGGGAAGTCCGACATTTGGAAATGCTTTTCTATTGTTGTCGATGGACCTGGAAGGTAACTCCCATTTGTTAGCTGAGACAAATGTTCAAAAGAGCTAACAGACAGAGGCCATAAGAAGGGCATATCAGGAATCTGACGTCATGTAAGCCTAGCCCATGCACTATTATGAAGGGTCAAGGGTCAAACTGTTTCAATCGATCAGACTGGTGGCCGGATATTAAAAAGTATAAAAGCCGTGCTAGTTTAATAGCCTGAGAACGTTCAGATTCGTCTCTTATTCTTCAAACGTGCTCGGTTAAGTTCAGCTATTGAAAAACATATCGAGGTCCATTTTTATTTCTACACCAGACAGCCCGTCTTGTTTTGTTTAATAGGCAATAGCCCACTTCATTATGCTGAATAAAGGCGTTTTCATGTTGGAGAAACATGTCGTTATGGAACAGAACCATGCTATCGGAACGGTAGGCCGGGTAATGATCAAGGCCGCGGGCGGGAGGGCGTGGGCGAGAGTAAAATTTAATGTTCCGGTTGCGGGGGGGACGCGGGACGTGAAAACCAGTCCTGCACAGACCTCTATGCGCAGGGCAATTATTCAAATTATTCTAATATATACTGTTGATTTCTGAATGCACAGGGGACCGGTCAGAGGGCGTATGACCGTTCAGGTGTGCAAGGCTCCAATTTGGAGATTCAGCTCCCGGAGGTCGATTGGATAGACTCAGCTGAATATCAAAGGCTTATATAATTACTACCGCAGGGACGGAAAGTATCTTTTCCAAAAATTTGTTTGTGGCCACTGGAAACCGCTAATAAGGTGGTTAAATATTGTGTTCGCAAAAACAGGAAACTTTCACGCACGCTTGACCTTTTCCGAGTTCGCGCCTCACTTTTAATTTTTGTTATCGGAGGCAATTTTCCGCTGCTCCGCGAGCGCGCGTGACGGTAGGCTAACCGTTATTTTCTCGGCGGGAAGACTCGCCGCCTGCTCGCGACGATAACCGCCTCGCGCGCGGCTTGTGCAGCCGGTGTTTGTGCGGGAACAAACTGCGATAAAGAGCAGGTGCTTAAAAAAGGAAACATCGCCGTCCTACCCGGGCATCAAACTCGTGACTGACAGTCACACGCTGGGATTGGAGTAGCAGAAGAAAAAAAAAAAACCCCCCCCTGCGGTGGATTTACTTCTCAGAACACACCCTAGCAGCCTGGACTACGCTGTTTTTCCCGCTGTCTTCCCAGGCTCCCGATACCGTTGCGAAACGCCTTTGATCTAATACGGAGTGTAACAATCGATTGTTCGAGTGCCAAGATCGAGGAAAAAAATTAAAAATCAACAGCAGAGCATGGAATCTCCAGCCGAGTCCGGGCCCACAATAGAGACCCTACCCCGGAATGGCCTCTGTCACGAGCTCCCCCGCCCCGTTCCTTAAAAAAAGAAAGAAATAATGATCCGCTGACAGCCTGGGCCCTCGCACATCTTGCCTTGACACACAAAGGCACTCCTCGAGCCCGGAGCCGTGTGTGGGGGCGTGAGCCGCAGCCTCGGAGTGGCTGGGGAGACGAGGCGTCCGGGCCCGGTGTCAGAATCGATACCCTGCCTTCAGCTGTGCGGAAAATCGAGCTCAAAAAAGAAAAGAGAGAGGGAGAGAGAGAGAGAGAGAGAGGCGAGGGCCCTCCCCACGTACGTGACAAACTAAGAGAGAGAAAAACATGGGGGAAAAAAAGGGAAGGAGGGAATGGCCTGCTCTTTAGTGCGCTTGTTTGTCCCCGAGCGCTCGTCCGGTCTCACAGCCGCCGCCGGCTCCTTTGATTTACGCGACGGAAGAGAGCCGAGGGCGGACGAGAAACCTTTCCAAGCCCCGGAAAAAAACGCCCCCGGCGCTCGCCCCCGCCCCCGCCCCCCCCCGGCGCCACGCCCTGGGAGAGGAAGCACAAAGAGGCCTCGGGTTCGGCCGCCGGACCCCGGCACCTGCGCGGCGGACGTGAGGCGCTCCCACCGTCTCCCCCCCCGCCCCCCGAAAGCGGCGGGCGTGTTTACGGACGGCGAACAATGGGATGGCGGGGAGCTCCCCGGGCTGGAAGGGGGTTTTTATAAAGATCTACTGGGGCGGTAATGAAAGCGGATGTGTTCGGAACGCAATTCATTTCTCAAAGGTCTTTGTCATAAAAGAGCAAATGAAAGCTGACTGATCAAACACTCTGGATTAGGCTCCTTTTCCACTGGCAACGTCCAGAACTCTCAAGTACATTCAATCTACTTCCGATGAGTTCAGTCTGTGAACTCTTCAGTAAAAGATTTAAGCGTGAGGTTTTGTGCTTTTTTTTGCGTTTTATCGGCATAACGTATTCTCTTTAATAACGATATTTTAAAAGGTAATGCTTGCTGAAATATGTAAGTAAAAGACAGGGAACACTGAGGAAAAAAAATATATAAAAATTGGCCAGAAGCAAAGCAAAAAAAAAAAAGTTTTCAAGACAGGCTGGGGAAAACTTGTACATCTATAAATGTCAAATCACCTGCCCAGGCTCGGTGCTGCCAACTGCCAGTTTCATATTCTCAGCACACCCTTAATACAACCCTCACACAGTGCTGAAAATAAGGTAATGTATCCTTACCAAGGGGAACAGTGGGAAATTCCATACACTGGCATTATGTGCAGATGACATCATTTCATATCTACTGGGGGGGTGGAACGATCAAGGCAGGCGCTGTCTAATGTTGCGGATTCCTCTGGAAAATTCCAAGGGTGCAAGGTCAACTGGAGGGAACACGGGACCTTCAATTGCTTGACAAGGGTAATGAAAAACTTACTTGAAGTGAAGGGTTTTAAACTGGACCGCTATGAGAGAAATCAACCTGGACAGTCTCAAATCTCCCGAATCTTTACAGGAAATCATATTAGGCAGTACACATCGATGAAGGAATCAACGTACTGCCAAAAGTCAATTATGCACCGAGAACGCATATCGCATTAAAAATAAATGGCTCAATGGCTTTCATAATCCCATAAGATCCCTCCGGGTCTATGAGTTCAGGGTTCATAAAACTTATTGTTTAGCACTAAAGGAGACCAAACTTGGCAAACTACTAGCCCTATATGGCTTCACACTCGATTAGCAAAAGACAATAAAACGATACGACACAAAGAGATCTCAATTTATACATTCTGTAAAACCGTTTTATGGTGGAAGAAAACGCTTCATCTCGCAACTTCCCTCAATCAACTTGTATGAAATGGCCAAATACAGCCAGGGAATTGGAGAAAAAAACTGAACCTGTGTCATATCATGCGTTGTTTTTAATCATTTAATCTTATTATGAGATTAGAAAAATCTTGCTAAGACTACTCAAAATAAGTATTTCTTGGGGGATTTATGGGGGAAAGAAAATAAATGTATGAAGCAGATTTACAGACACGTGCGTTCATAAAATGGAATTCTCATTAAAAATGTATTTAGAACTATTATACAGCAGTGCATCCAATGGGCCTTGGGCCTTGGACCTCCCCATCTCCTCAGCAAAGCTGCACTGGGAAGTTCCGTCTCAACCCATCAGGGCAGCTCACAAAGAATTAATCATGGTAGAAAACATTTAACGTACCGGACCAGACGTCCAAAAATAAGATTCCAAATGAAAACGGAACTTGGCAGAAATGCTCCAGAGAGAAGGGTAAGCACGGCGTTTGTTCTGAGGGTTTGAATAAATACGGAGCTCAAGGACGGGAACCCCCAGAGTTTTCTGAATGTGACACTGCCTCAGTCCCCTACATTCCAGAAACGAGGGACGCAGGACCCGAAAAAAGGGCTGAGGGCTCAGAAGTATGTGGGTGTAGAGGAATGACTCCGGGAATGCAGATTAGAAAAGCTCTAGGCCTGCGTCGGAAGGCCCCAGAGACCCCCCCCCCCCCCCCGGGTGGGCAGAGACTCCTCCTTTTAGCGAGCGTGGAATTTAATCAATGGCTCACGCGAGAGCCGTGCTAGATCAAGCAGTCATACGTCTCGATCGCCTTGATTAATCATCAGTTGCGGTCCTGGGCTTGGGAGGTCTTTTGCTTCTGCGATTCCCCTTTCGTCTGCCCCCATCGATTACGGGGGTCTTGCTGACGAGCCGTATTCTACAGTCAGCCGATACGCACACACACACAGCCCAGACGGTTTATCGAGCCTGGTTGCGGAGGCTGACGGCTATTGGGTTTCTCTGAGCCACGGGCTTTCTGAAACACCGGCCGGAGGAGAGTAAAAAAAAAAAAAAAAAAACGACTGTGTTTTCGGAGATGACCTAATCGTGATGAGGGATGGGCACGGACGGGGGAAATGAGACCGCCCCTGCCTCAAACAATTTGTTCAGTCTATTAATAACCCCTGTTCTGTGCGTCTGTCTGGTTTAACAGTGGAAAAGAGTGAGGGGGTGGCGCAATTAGGGGAGGGGAGGGGAGGGGGGGGGAAACGAGCTGAATAGGCCATCTGAGGAACCATTTGTTCGGTTGTGCGTGCCATTTAGTGGACAACGGACTTTGCCACCGGCCCGACAAATTTCGCACCATCTGCCGTGCGTCAAGAGTACTCTGACGAACTCCGAAATTCTGACGAACAGCCGTACCCCCCTCTTCCCTCCTGAGGTTTGGGCCCGCTGCTTCGAATCGTCCTCCGCAAGAAGCGAATTCCTTCTCGGAGTTCGTGAGCTCCTTTGCGTCTTTGTCCGTATTTCAGTGCTCGAGTTCGCGCCCTGCGGAAACTTTGTATGCGAGGCAGGCTGCGCGGATGGGATACAGAACACAAAAAAGCAGGCTTTACCTTCATGGTTCTGCTCCCAAATATGATTTTACAGCCCCGTTTTAAAGGTTCCGCTGACTTCCGAAGCCTGCTAATCCCGCGAGGGTAAAACCAAAATGGAGGTCGCATCAGGTTCAAATGCATTATGCAAGACCTCCATAAGAGAATGCGAAATCTAAAAAAAAAATAAAATAAATAAAATACAGGAAATAAACTAATTAAGAAATCAAATTGCGATCCAGGGTAATTCCATTAAGCCCACGCTGATACAAGCCAGTCACACGGTAGAATGTATTTACGGTCGGCGTTCTAATTGGATGAAACAGGAAGTGTAGATAATGAAGAGCTCGTCCAAAATGCCGGTTTTTTGCCGGTGCAGAAATAGTACACGCCAACACGCGCGGGCTTGGGGCGGATGAAGTGAAAAGCCTTCCCGGAGCGCGAGATGCAGAAGGAAGGATGAAAAAAAAAAAAAATCGCAATTTGGCGCGTTACATAAGGTCTGCTCGGAGACAGCTCAGCCATTGACAACTTGATGCGCCGGGGGAAGGGGAAGGGGAAGAAAATGGCGGCTACCGAGGGAGGCAGCGCGGCGAAAACAACGTGTGAGCGCGTGCGGACGGAGCCCGACTGCCGCGGCGCCACCTTTCCAGAGCCTCGGCAACACGATACGAAACATAACAACAACGGCGGATTTCACAGTTCGGACGTCTTCGCAGCCGCGATCTCACGCGTGCGCGCGTACACGCGAACACACGCGCGCGCAGTTCCAGCACGGAAACGGGCCTCCATGCACACGGAGGGAAACGGAGGGGGCTTGCTATTGCACCTGCTGTGCCGGCGCATGACTTTGCATGACACTGTCGCATTGTTACCGCGAGCGTCCTGTAGCGCACTGAGCAGGTGATTTTACTCGTAGCGATTTCGGCTGTTTCCAAAGTAACGGCGCACGCGTCGCGAGATCCCCTCGCGCGTCCGGACAGCCGTTGCTTCTCGGTGTTCGTGCCCTCCCCGCTACCCCCGCCATCTTGGCTGAAACGGTCTTATTTTTACAGAGGAAAGCACTTTAGCCGCAGAAGGCGAGCGGCACGCTCTCTCACTCCGCACGCCCTGCACAGACCGCGCGATCTATAATTCATCAGCACTCCGTCTTCGCCCCGGCCCCGGGGTCATTTTCGCCACTACGCGCTTTTTTCCGTGCGCGGCAGGCGGAGAACGCCGAACTGGAGCTGGACCGGGGCTCGGGCGTCCGGGTTCGAAGCGGAGCGGGGCGGAACGGAACTCTCCCCGACGCCGGCCAGCTGCGCGGTGGAGCTCGGCAGACGGTCCTACACAAGACGCGAGCCTCTCTGTTTTCGCTACCCATCTGCTCCGACAGCGTGAGGGGAGGGGGGAGGGAGGGAGGGGGGGTGGTCCCATGGGGGGAGGCGGTCACGTGACCAACCCTCCCCGGATTCGCCGAGGCTCTATTCTTGGAGGACGCGGAACAGCTGGGGGCCGGAGGCACTGGATAACTCCAGACTGAAGGTGCAGTGCATCACCACGAGGACGTAAGCAGAGTGGGTCTCTCCAAGCACCGGACTGGAGCGCAGGCATCACTGCTTACTTCAAACGAAATCTGATTAGTGCTCACACTTTCACACTCACAGTATCACTGCACGGACTCCTGCTTGGCCAAGCCAGACTCATTTAGATGTTCAATGATTTTCGATTTATAAATTTAGTTTCCCCAGCACGCCCAAGCACACACACAAACGCACACGCAGGCTAGTTTTCATATTCAGATTAATCGTTATCTCCATCTTCACCGCTCCCCCCATTACTGACCCTTACATTAACGGGATCCCAGAAATCCCGGTGCCTAATGGATTTGCGCGACGTCTGCGTTTTTTTTGACGGAAATTCTCCTGACGTCGACGCGGACGAGAAGAAATAGAGCATAAAAGCCCGATCGATCGCTGAGAGCTCAAGATAACGGCGTTCCATTAAAAAGCAATTCAGAGGGTGAAACAATTATATCCTGTCCAACGCATAAATAAATAAGCCCGTGGATGCCAGCCTTCCCCGATGATATCATAAAGGCGAAGGGCCGCGGGCCCTGGCCGACGCTCGGCGGCTGATAGCGGCGCTAACGCGCGCGCTACGATAGGGGGAGGCCGTTTCCGGGCGAAAAAAAAAAACCAGACCCTTTGACGTCGACCGACGGCGCGCTTTCGTTAGCCGAAACGGAAGCCGGTTTCCTCCGAGGCGTGGCCGGGAACGCGGCCTTCGGCGTCTGGGGGGGGGGGAGAGCGCCATCGAGCGGCCCGAGCGCCGCGGTTGAAGAACGGGCGCAATTAGAGGCGTGACCACCTTAGCCGCGGCGGGGGCGGAAGCCTCCGCTTAACGAGGTGTTCCAGCTGGGTTTCGGGCGCGAGGGGGCGAGGGGAGCGGCCAGCGGAGGGAGGAGGAGGAGGAGGAGCCCCGGGGCGGCAGCCGTGCGGGCGAGCGGCGGGCGGGTCCTCGCGGTCGCGGCGGGAGCAGGTGTCTGCTTTGTTAGGTCTCGGCGTGACGCCAGGGAGCCGCTGTTCTTCCTCCGCAGGGGCGACCCGCTCCCCCAGGGCGTGTCCCTTCCCCCTCCTTCCCCTCTTCTCCAACATCCACGCAGGACATGGGATCGCGCTTCCAAGGGGAGGGGCGGGGAGTTGGTGTGGGGGGAGGAGTCACCGCCGCTGTGTCTCCTCCCACCTGGGCGACGTCTAGGCCGGTCCCGCCTTCCTGCCGCGATGGGCGGGGCGACGGACGGGATAGATAACGGGCTCGTCAGCGCACCCTCGAGGCCTGTACCGAGCAGCTCAATCCCCTGTGCGATGGTGTGGGGGGGGGGGGGCGGACCGCCAACAATGGCGGCGGTTAAAAACAAGCCGAGTCCGTCATTTTTTAATCAGGCGAGCGAGTGGACGCCCGCGGAGCCCGCTCATTTCAGAGGGAATAATTCATCGCGGCGGCCGTCCGACACCGAGCGGCGTGTCATCAGAGGCGTAAAACACCAATTTCACTTTTTACGGCTTCCCTGCTTATTTCTGTCAAGCCTTTCAGGAAAACATGAATACCCAATTAAACACCCTCCAATCACCGCAGAGCGACAAAATACCGGTGATGGAGATTAGCCGACGTAAAACGCGAACGCGGTGAATGTTCAATTAGCGTACTTGCGCAATTAAGCTCTGCTCCGACTCCGCTATATAATTATCGCCATCGCACTAAACGAAAACCAAATTGCTAATGATTTGTTTCGGTTCAGAGTTTCCAGGAAGGCGACGGTAAACAGAGTAGCGTGCTATTAACACGGGTGCTCAGCAGATGACAGGCCATCCGCTATTAACCTGAACATTTGACATTAAACTCCTCCAGACTCCCTCTCGGAGCTCTGAAAAAACAGCCCTGCCTGCCTTTTGTCATTATCTTCTCATTAAGCACATATCAATATATATCTATATCCATTTCTTTTTAGTCTTTGAGTTAATGACATCTTATCTTACACTTGTCCCTTATCCCCGTGGCTGACAAGAAGATACTCCGCAAATGTCTTACTCCTCCTCGGGGAAAAAAATGACTGCTGTTCCCGTGTCACATTTTCCTCATCTTTTTTTTCTCCCCTCTGTTACCATGGCGAAGGCACGTTCGGCTAAAAGTCGCAGCTAAAGTATTACTCAGGGCTGATATTTACATCGCGGCGCTATGATTGGATGTCACGCGCGAACCGCGACCGCGCGCGGCAAACTTCGCCGTCGACATTAAAGGAAGTGCGTTCGCAAGCGTCTAATGAGGAGGCGGTGAACTCCTGTCCATAAATCTCTGCGCTGAGTACTTCTTCGGTGGTTCCACCGCGTTGACTCTACCAGGCTGGCCACTCTGAGCCGGGAGGCCTAGGACTGTTCTCTCTGTTACTGTTCTCTCTGTTACTCTTATTGTTTCACTGGCCAATACAGCCAGTTCATATTGTTCACGATTCCCTTTTCAGTGCCTGGATATCGGGGCTCCAGAGCCCCCCTCCCCATCTCTCCACCGGGCCCCCCAGGACCGCCTCTCCAGCCGGGCATCTCGGCGCGCCAAATGGCCGGAGACAGGATTTTCATCCCAGCCTTCGCACCATTTCCTCTATTCATTTTCCGCATAGAACTTAGTGCGGCATCTGTCAAAGCCGAAAGCCAGAGCGGGCCCGGCTCACGGCCGCTGGAGCCGACGCTAGCTTGGCCCGGCACGCCTCAGGGGCAGCGAGACGGGCCCGGGGACGGCCGATCTGGGCCGGCTGAGGAGGAGAGAGGCTGCGCTCCGCGGATCGGCTCCCGGCTGGCCGCGGCTTCGCGCGCCAGCAGGAGGAGGCGCCGCCCTGCCCGTCTGGGCGGGCGCCAGCGCGCGGCGCTTTCGGGCCGCTCCATCTGGTCGCGCGGCCGAGACTCCGCGGAGGGGAGCGGCGACTCGATGGGCGCTCCGCGGGACTCGGGCGCGGCGTCGCGATATGGGTTCCCTGAGCTCGCCGCCGGGCTCAGAACGGTGCACGACGTCACGATACGGGCTCCCAATGACGTCACGATACGGGTTACCTGAGCTCGCCGCCGGACAGAGCACCAAGCCGTGACACGGGTTTCCTAAAAAGGACCGCGTTCCCTCCACTTTTTTCTGACTTCGGGAGCGGTTATTGTTTTAAGGTCGCTGTGAAGATGCTCAACAGTTTTATTCACAATAAATCGCTGCAGGGCTCCAGTCCGAGACCGGAGTAACATTTTTGAATTAGTACATTTTTAAACGAGCTTCTTGGGTTGTTTTTCTCACCGTAGGACACTCTAGGAGGACAGCGATGTCAGCGGGTTGGGGAAAGCTCTGCTAACTAGTCCGAGACATCACTGATGAAACAGGTGACGAGTTCTCACAAAGCCAACATCTGCACTGGAAACCTACTCGGCATTCATACGCAGGCAGAGGCGTGATAATCAGAAGCGCAATCAGGGTGTCTCAGTTTCGCGGAAAAGGGCGAAACTGCGTTACTCACGTTGATCTTAATGATGTCGTAGATCAGGTAGCGAGGAACCGGCTGTCCGTTCACCTTGTCGATGATCATCTCCTGCAGGAGGGAGGAGAAGAGACGCCGTGAGTCACGTGACCGCGCGCGAGCGGCCACAGCGGAACGTGAGCGGGGCTCCAATCAGACCAGAGTAGCCGAGCATTCCACGAAAACCTCCAATCAGGCCGGAGGAGCGCGAGCGTTCGCACAAAGCGCGAATTGGGGCCTAGGAGCCCAGCGTTGTTCACAAAGCACCAATTGGGGGTGCGGGGCCAAGCTTTATCACAAAGCTCCAATCACACCAGTACAGCGGAGCATTCTAGAAGAACTTCAATCAGATCAGAGTAGCCGAGCTTTGTAAGAGAATTCCAATCAGATCTGAGGAGCTAAGCGTTCCCACAAAGCTCCAATCAGGCCAGAGGAGCCGAGCATTCTACATGAAAAAAAAAAAATTCCATTCAGACCAGAGCGGCCGAACAACCTCATTACACGCCAATCAGACGAGAGCAGCTGCACATTTTGGCACTTCCAATAAGGCCGGTGGTGCCATGCAAATGTTCTACTGTATCTCTAAAGAGTGCAGGAGCCTGAGGTAAGATCAGAGAAGGGGGGGGGGGGGGGGGTGTGGAGGGACACAGACAAAGAGCTTTTATCTATTATTCACAACTGTCACTGTGAAAAAAAAAAATCAGGTGTGTTTAAGCAGCCCAAGTCTGGGACATCGCTCAGTGTCTAACGGCTTCTGTTGGTTGGGAGGGAGGACACAGCCAAACATCTAGATCTTAAGTCAGTTGGTCATCCTTCTATACATCACTTACTTCTAGGATTATTAAACCGTGACACTTTGATATATTTACTCTGTCAGGGAGATAAATATTGAGCTCCGCAGTCTGAGGGAAAAAGAATAAGGCAGCGCTGTGGTTAAAGCACTGCCATGAGCGAGCGAGGTTAAGTCTCAAATGCAGTGCGGGTTATTGGCTTTTTAAAAAACGGCTGGGAAGCATTAATCATTTCTGCATTAGCGAACCCAAAATGAAAATCGCGGCGACCGACAAGGCTGCAGCCCAGACGCACCCCCCCACCCACCCCCACCGAGGAATTCAACAGATAGAACGCACCCCCCCCCCACACCCCCACCGAGGAATTCAACAGATAGAATGCCACCCCCCCCACACCCCCACCGGAATCAACAGAAGACACACCCCCCCCCCCCCATTAATTTATCGCGCAATTAAAAGCAGTAAACTTCTAAAAGATTGCATTAACAAATTATACATGCCCAAGTGAACTATACTGAACGGTAAAAGCTTTGGAGATTAAAATGCTAAATAACACCTGTGCTCTGTGATCAACATGTAAAGGGAACTTCACCCCAAAATAGCAATCACTCGAGATTTATGCGCGGCACGCGTGAATAAGCAAAAGGGGGGGACCGGCTAAATGAAGAATAAGAAGCTAATTTCGGCTGCCATCGAAGGCCCGCGTCCAGAAGTGACGGATTAAAACGATCCCGCTGCGATTTCTGCCGAAAAATTCACGGAGTTTTGATCCTTCGGAACAAGGTATTAAAAAAAGGAAATATTTTAAAAAAAAACAAAACTAAAAAAAAATGAACGGTGAGAGAGAAAGCCAGGAGAACAAAGCCAGCGCACCTGCTCCCAGGGAGCGGGGCTTCAGATCTGGCTCCAGCTTCAAGAGCGGGCCCCTAATGGGGGCCAAAGATTAGGCCGCCCCCCGCCTGCCAGAGGAGCAGAGCTCCTCACAGCAGAACTGAGAGAGAGAGGGAGGGGGTGGGGGCTTATCGCAAATTCGAAGCAGGCCCAAAACGTGCCGCCAACAAAGCCTGAAAGGAACGCGACCCACCGCTGAAGTTCACAGCGACGGCACCGAAACTCACTTTAATTTGAACGTGTTTCTGGTCAAGGGGGAAAACAAAACTGAGCAGAGTGAAGATGCACCGTCTTTGAGTGACCTGAAGAGAGATCTTACGTAAGTGAGGCAAGAACAGAATGCATATTTTATGAAATGAGCCAGCTGGGTTAATCTTTGGACATCACTGGCTCTCTGAATTCCAGAAATTATGAACCAACGCTTATAAACTTTGATCATTTTCATCTGCCTCGAATTCTTGTCAAATAATCATCCGTTTCAATGCAGGCAGGTTATGTTGACAGGTAGAACAGAAATAGTGATTCATAAATAGTTCTGGCCTGCACCCTCATTGATTTTGGATTCGCTGCATTAAAGGACCCGACTCAAAAGTATGACGGCAGTGTCCAACTTCGAGTATGATCCCATAATCCTCGGTTTCCGGGATAGCCAGCCAGACTTCTAAAAAGAAGTGGGACAACGACTCCATCAACCCGCACACTAAAGCTTCCTACCTTCAAAGTGATTCAGAGCGAATAGGGTGAAATCTCACCTCAAGCACATCAAAGTATAGCACCCACCTGGGTGAGGAGCGGCAGCCATTTTGCAACAGAACTTTCGACACACGTTAGTTTGGATGGAGGGAATTATTAGAGCTCAGGTAGCGAGGGAATTATTGGGCTGGGGGATGAATTACTGGGGGGATGACTTGGTAACCATTACGTTGACCAAGCCAGTTTGGTAACTTTATTCTGGCTCCTCCGGGCTACCCGTCAACAGCGCACAGGCTACAGATCTCGAGCGCACTCCTACTGTTCATTCATTGATTTATTTGATAGGGACAGTGGGCAGCCACTTTGCTGTCCCAGAATTAGCTATCAAGCTAAATTTCATCTGTTGTCCCTAGGCAGGTAACAGGCTACCTACTGTTCCAGGTATGACTGCACTGAGGGACACAGAGCGACCCAAAAAGGACCAACGGTAGGGAGGCTTGCTCCAGTCTCTGCTGGGGAACAGGGCCACAGGGAGCAGACAGACAGGTTTCAGAGAGGTCTGCGCGCCTCGATAAAAACTCCTGCACCTCCACCCGCTCCGGCGCCTCAATAATTCAAGCACGTTTCCCACTTTTATACCGCTGACACAATATCATAAGATTTTGGCTCGCCACAAAAGAAGCCATTTCCCCGTCCGTAAATCAGAGCTGAGCAGGTAGCCGCCGAGCCAGGGTAACGGAAATAGCTCGACGTGAAAAAGAAGCATTCAATTTGGCCCTCCCCTTCGGCTCTCTCTGGTGGCCCTTTCATTCTCCACTCCTTGCTTCGGCAGAGCGATAATGACTTCCATGGAAGGACTACATCCTGACCCCGCAGACAGATGAAGTCCTTATAGGTGCTACCCACCTCAGCAGACTAATTTTAACAGCGGGCTGAAACATCATTACAAGGTGCTGACTGCGAAAAGAAAAAAAGCCCCCGGGGTGGGGGGGGGGGGGGAGAAACCGCGCGGTCCCGTAGAATAATGAACGCGGACGACAACAGATGTTTCTGAAACGCTTTCGGGGCGGTGCCTCGCCCTCGCCTTCGCCTGCCACACATTAAAGCGCGCTCTTGACTGAATACAAAAAAAAAAATGACTCCCAGAAATGACTCCGGAAAAAAAAAAGAAAGAAAGAAAGAAAAAAAAATTGGTTTCAAATGTCAAGATTTGCATAAAAACGTAGCGGCGCAGCCGGCTCGGATTCCGCGGGGCGTAAAGAGATTGAAGATTCACGCTTTTCTGACTCTCTTTAATGAGTCACAATTTTCTTTTTTTTTTTACCCCCCCAAAATCCGAAAGCGCGCCGTGGTGCTCGCGCGGCGGGCCAAGCGGCAGTAAAGCGCGCCTCGTCAGATAAAAGTCACAGCGAATCCGGAGGACGGCCTCCTCATAAGCGGCCCGAGAACCAACCAGCTCAAAGTCTCTCTTCAACACGTTCAACAAACAGGAACAGAAAACTCTTCCAATATCTCCTCTGATAAATCTTCTGATACATTAGCAATTATGGGATACCAAAAGGCAGCCAAAGACTTCAAAAACTCAAGTCAGTGATTCTCCCGTGACTATGCTATATATATGAGGATATGTCTTTGGAAGACAGGAAATGGATGAATATGGATCAATCTTTGCTAACCTATCAGACAGTTGCTGGTACATAAGAGGTTACACTGTCGGTGATGTTGTACCGGACTCCCACAGCGCTTGATAATTTGACAGACGATCTCAGCCAATCGCCTGCAGGTAGGAAGCTGATCTCATGGGTGTGGCATATTGAACGAAGTAAAAAAAAAAAATTTTTTTTAAAAGAAGAACTGTGGCTTACCCCATCCAGTAACGTGTTGGTGAGATGATGTTGAGGTTCCTTCCGGACGGGGAACTCCAGGTTATCTATGTGGAAGACCGAGTTGTCCCTGTCAATCATGTAGACCTCCTTTAGCCCATTGATCAGCATCATGTACCTGCGAGAGAAGAGCAGAGCCTTTTACCCTCGGGACAGAGCCAACGACCGTCCTCTATCACACGTATAAACACGATTATCGCTACAGTACACTCGCATCATCTCCTGCTTGAAGTTAACACCAGCGATAAAACCGTTTCCAGCAACACGGCAGAAAGCTTTGAATTTGCAAGTCTCAGAAAGTTATGACTGGAATCGGCCTTTTTTCGTTCCAGGGAAAGAGGAGGTCGTTTGTGATCATATATGCACACCAGGAGATTTTCAAAGCAAACAAAAATCAATGCAGCCAGCTTGCTTTAAAAAAATATAAAGTTAAAAGATATAAAAACAAAACCGATAACTGAGCAATTGATCTTAATCGACGGGGCCTTAGTCTTAGAATGCGGTGTAAGAAAACATTGCGCATCCGATGAGACTCCTCGAGCCAGGATGCAAACGTCAATCGGCAACACACAGTCCAATCGGAAAAGGCGGGTCGCGGTTCGCGAAGCCGCGGCGAGCACCCGTCCACTCGGTACGCGCGTCTGCTCCCCGCTCGCACGGCAGAATTCCGACGCTTCGAAACGCGAGCAAATCCTCCGCCTCCTCAAAAAAAAACAAAGCGAAAACGCCTCGCGACGTTCGCGCCCGACGACTCCGGGTTCACGACAGGCCGCCGAGAGGGCAGACCTCTAACCGACCGCGGAGGAGAGCTCGCGCGCGGCGTGCTGCGGCAGCAACGCGGAGCACGCCCAGAAGAGCGGATGTCAGATGGGTTCTCTCTGGTCCCGAGGCCCAGAGGCATACTAGAGCTCACTCTCCGTAGCCATTTAGAGGCCGGGAAGATGAGGCTGTTATATAATATTTACCTCAGGGGCTCATCTGAACTCCACTCAGGGCCTGACATTGTGGGAGGGGTCACCGGGGAGGGGGGGGGGGTCGATCTCTTAGCCGCTAGCCAAGCTGCAGGGCACAGTGGTAGATCCCACGAGGAGCTCCTGAATTGAGAGGGATTTGTGGCCAACGTGAGGGTGGGGAGGGGAAGGCATTAGAGGTCCGCGGTGAATCTCCCGCCAACTTTGGGAGGGTCAGACCCGGAGAGGGAATTAGTGTCGCCACCTGCGCTCGGCCAAATCTGGGTCACACGGGACCATCAGAGATCGTGATGGCTAACCAATTCCCGTGCTCCTCCTGTCACTACTGCTCCCTAACTACACGGGGGTTCCGGTTGGCAACAGGTGCTTCCAACGCTTTATAAAAATAAATGTGGAAATCGACAGAACGCCCATTGTCACCGGACAGAACATCCACTACCGCTGGTTTCGTCCTTGAGTGCGTCCCTCCGCGGAAAACCGACAAGAGCAAGCGAATCGGAACGCTTTGACTTCATCGGTATGGAAACCGAACGCTCGAGGTGAAGAATGCAGAGCCGAGGAATCCAGCGCGTCGATAGAATCTGTTCAATCGCGCCCCGCCGAAACGCACTCAGAAACACCCCGGAATCAGGTCCCCACAGGCGCCTTCCGTACACTTACGACCGGCGCTTTCCGCTTTATGAAAGTTCTGCAGATAAGAGAGGTTTGTGTGGATGTTCAATTCTGCTCACAGGCAGTCGGGAAGACGTGCTCCCATTAAAAAAAAAAAAAAGGCTCGAGATTGGAGACCTGACAGTCGCATCACCTGCGACAGAGAGGGGGAGAAAAAGAAAGACAACAGACGTCACCCAAATCCTCGCCGCCGAAGAGTTCCTGCTCTGAATCCTAAGTGCTGTCCATTGGTTCAGGCGAACGCGTTCTGTCTGCAATCTGTGTTTATGCAAGAAGAAACCCTGACAGAAATATTTTATAACCCGAGAATATCATTTACTCGCTGCAAAAAAAAAAAAACAGCAGCTCTGTGAGGAATTTCACATTTCGATGCACCCAAAACTTTTTTAGACACCGAAAACTCTTTACCCTGACAGGAGTGGTGTGAGTACGCGCATCCTCTCTTCCCCCAACAAAGCACGGCGCGTTAATGCCCCGTTCAGCGCTAGCTCCGGTCTTCCCATTCTCTCGTTACCTAAGGTTGATTGCTTTAATCAACGCGCCGCGAAACACACCGGCGCTAATTACTCGCGTCGCCTCCGCGCGCCGCGCAGCGCCGCCGCGCGCCCCTAATTGCGGACGCTCTCCCCGCGTCGCGGAAATTAGCTCGGTGGCAGGCTGCCCGGCGGGAGGCGAGCGCTAGCGAAACGAGCGCTGAGGACGCGCGTGGCGTTTAACGTGGCACGTGGCGCTTCCGGCGTCGGCGGGAGAGACCGCCGGGTCGGACGAGCGGACGAACGATCGTTTAGCCGCCCGCCGTAGGACTACGCCAGGATTCGGAGAGGGAAAAAAAAAAAGAGCAAAGCAAACGTCGTCTTCAAAGGCGAACAAGAACCGTTCAGGAAAAACAGCGAAGGACTGCTTAAACTCGACTGAAAGTGGAGGAGGGGGAGGGGGAGGGGGAGGGGGGGGGGAAATGTGATCTATGCTGGCTGCAGGTTCACTAAGCAACGAGTCCTGCGAGAGATTTGGAGCCGGAGAGGCATGAAATAACGTTACGGGAGGCGAGCGGCGGCAGGGCTTGAGGGGGAGGGGGAGGAGGAGACGAGGCCGGGGGGCGGGTTCGAGGTGAGCAGGGTGTTAAAGGGCACCGAGGGGCTATTCCCTGCAAGATTAGCGCTAGCTCACCACGGGGGGCTGCTGCGTACGAAGAAAGCGTGACCCCTGAGTTAGGAAGTGCTTGCGTCTGGATGGATTAAAAGTCTGTCCACCGCTCTGGAAAAGTCTAAAAGGCTGCGATGTCCTCTGTGCACGACAAGCCACTGCAGTTCCAGCACCACGCACACACACGCACGCACGCGCAAATGTGCCGGGTATGATAATACACCAATTTAACAGATGATCACACAATGATCGCAATCAGGCACTTCCCGGGCGGCTTTACGGAGTGGTACACAGTGCGGCGACAGCGAGGAAGACACGGCATCGGGCACATCTAGATTGGCTCCACATCAGTTAATAAAACATCTTAATCGCGGCGCGGTAGAGAGGGCGGGAAGGTGACCTTGAACTGACTCCAGACTGGCCCGGCTCTTTGTGATAGGCCGATATAGCAGCCCGCCCGACCTCCACCCACCCCCATCCTCCCCCCTCCTTTTCCCACAAGCGGGACCCGGGATCGATACGGAGGCAGGGGGACAAGCCCCGGATCAGCGGCTCCTCGGCCCGGGCGGTTACGACGCGCGGCCCAACGTTCGCGGCGGCCGTTATCGCGCGCGGAGGCGCCTGACTGATTGCGCCGGAGAGAGGGTCCGGGCGCGGCCGTCGAGGCGAAAGCCGGCCCGCCGCCGCCGCCGCCGCCTCGCTGACCTGCGGATTCGATAAGAGGGGCATTTCGCTTTGATGGAGTAACAATGAGCTGGGCTGCGAAGGGTCGAGGGGAGGGGAGGGCGGGGGGGTGCGGGGTCAGGCAGGGGCGGGGCGTTGATTTCATTTGGAAGCGGCTCTGGCTGCGCTGCCTGCCTGCCCGCATGCCCGCCCGCCTCAGTGCCCGGAAAAGCGAAGACGCCTGGCTCCAGCCTTTCGCCGGGAGAAACCGCGCCGTAAAATCGCCGCCGTCGCGGAAAACGGGAGATCGGAGGCATCAAAAGCAGAGAGCCTCCTCCCGTCGTAAAAACTAGAGACCTGCTGACGGGGAGGCAGGTTTTTAATTATTAATTTTTTTTCCGGAGATCGGAAAAATGGATCCCTGTGGTTTAATTGGCTGCGTAATGGCGTCCCGTCCATTTCTGGCTGGGGTGTGGGGAGGCGGCCTGGCGTGCATTGTAGAGGCGGGGGCTGCGTTTTGGCAGACGCCAATGGGGCGGGGGATCGAAGGCGGGGTAGCTCGATATTCACGGCACAGCGCTTTGAGATCTTTGAAGGCGAGGCGCTACATCCCCCCCCCCCTCGCACGTCTCCGAACAAAGAAGACTTGCCCGAGGAGCGGCGGCCCCTTCATCGCCGTCTTTAAGGGGCCGGTCGTCCACGGACCTCTCCACAAGCACTTCGGCCCTAATGATGTATGAGGAGGCATCGGGAAGGCTTCGACTCCGCTGAGAAGAGCATGACGAGGATCCCCTCTCTTCTGCCGGTCCGGACCGAATTTAGCTTTTCATCATTACTGCAGAATCCGCTGGCATAACTCAGCTAGGTGGTCAATTAGAATTATGCTGTGGAAACGCCAAGCCTGTACATTAACACCCACGTACTGACACAGTGCCTTTTCCGAAGTAAAGGGCGTAGCTCTTATCGCAACAAGTCCAAATTTGTAATCATATTCCAAGCTTGGGTAAGCGTGGCAGATATACGACCGTACAATAAAATCAGAGCGGCAAACCCGACGGATGATAGGCTCGCCGTAAAACACCGCGCTGCGGTTAATAAATATTTGCGGGTTTTGTTATGCGACGGAAGGACATTTTACGGGCGAGGAACTGGCGAGGTCAAGGAAGGCCACAAATCCTGCAGCCATGGAAACGTCAGACCTGCGAAAGAGATTCGGAGCGCGGCGGCCGCAACGCTCACATTACGATCCCGACAGGACCCGATATGCAGTTAACCAAAAAAAAAGGCCCTTCTCATTGAGATCCAATATTTCACAAGTGATTTAACAGCAAAGCGGAAAAGACAAAGATTGTGAAAAGAACATCAGAGTCCTGGTAGACTGCGGGGCTTGAGATAAGCGTGACGCTCGAAAGCTGGAGCATCAATTGGCCTCCGCTGTCTCTCCTTTCTGTGGGCTGCGAGGGGGGGGATGGGGGGGGGGTCGATCAATCGCTCTCTGGCAGGACCTCAAGAGAGATCACTTCAGCCTCTTTCCGAGGTATTCTAACCGCTCGGTCTGAGCCGGCCGGCTCGTAATTTCAGCCGCAATGTTTATCTTCTGTTTTTATGCTTGCAAAGAGCAATAACAACACTGCTCAGGTTCTCTGCGCAATTCCAAAGGACAGAAGATATCACGATCTCGCAGTTCTACTGTTCCGTCGAGCACAACCCAGGACCGGCGATCATAAATACAGAATTATTCAGATCGCGTTTTCCATTTCGTATTTTACAGATCTTTGTCCGGGCATGCGCACGCTTCCTACTTCAAAAAGAGCTCAGGTTTAGTCACACTCAAATGAGCACATCTTCCCAGCACATATTTACAGGACAAGGACATTTTTCACAGCGCGATATAGAGTGGATCAAGTGGGAAAAAAAGTAAAACCGCTTTCAAATAATCAAAGGCTGTTGTCTCGTTTTAAACTGGTACCCAGTGAAATCACCTGGGCTTGTAACTATCCAATTACTTTATCCAATTACTTTCATTGCTTCACACAAGTAAAACACAGACAGAAGGTTTTAAGTACATTTTGTTGATATAAATGAAACATCAACCAAACATTCCGTCTTGCTTCATGCTGTGTTGTTGACATGCACACCATTTCAGACCAACTTTTATTTGTCCTATTTATAGTCCCAACGAAATGTAAAAGCCAACACTGATGTTATGGCAACTGAATGCAATACAATCATACATTTCTTGAAGATGTTAAGAGTTTGTCTGTGAAAAACATGAATGCAATGATTGATTATGAACATTTACAGTTGTTGGATATCATTTTAAGGTAAAACATTGCTTTGGATGCAGTGTAATAACTTTCTTTAATTCAGACTTTTCAATGCTCAAAAATACCCATTTGCACTTCACAACAGACATACTACTTACAATGGAAAATGTACAGGCCCTCAGGAAAACCTTCCAAACATGCTTATCTAAGCAATATGCATATGCATGAGGTCACACAAGCATCAAGAACAGAGGCACACGTAGATACCGTATTAGAAAAAAAAGGCTCTTATTGTGATACGGGAACCTGTCAGCGAATATCACGCTACTATTTTGGAACTCTTAGCACCGCGTCTTCCACGAAAGGCTCGTATGCGACAGTTTACCGCCCACGGCGCCGCGGTCTGTCCTGACCGAAGGATACCCTGCGTAGGCTAGCAATTCTGTTTTTCCTCTACTGAGCCGCCAAAGTGCCGATAGAAAAAGCACCCAGCCAGCGCCTTCGCCAGGCGACCGTAAAAAAAATAAAAAAATAAAAATGACCTAAGTTAATCTGCGAAAATCTACAGATATTGAGCCTCGTCTTGGAGAGGTATTGGAAAATAACGTCAGAGCCTCCATCTGTGCTGGCTTTAGGGGAGCCGCACGCCACGGTTATGAAAAGCCCGAGAAACCCATGAGGGAAATAAAAAGGGCACAGTCACGCAGGCAGAAGCCGAATGTCTGCCACGCGCAAATTATTTCATGCATCAATACTTCTGGTCCCAGGGTTCCTGCGCCGCCAAGCAAGCAAAAAAAAAAAAAAACGACCTCCGTGTCGAACCCGTTACTTTTCGGGCTTGCTGCTCCCGAGCGCGGACAAACCCTCGGGCTGAACTTAGACGTTTTCAGCCGAATGCCGTCGAGAACGCCAGGCCTCCCCGAGCACCAACGCAGAGGCGTCTCCGAAATCTATCGAGCGAAAGGAATCGCACATTTGCCTGTAACTCGCCCTCGTTTCCCTTCAGAGAGGGACTTTTTCGAAACAATAACAGCCAGCAATTGAAGTTTATTTATTTAATTTTTCCAGCTGTCATCTTAATCTGCCCCATTGTCCTGATTTGCACTTAAAACTCTGGCCGCCTGCACAGGAAACTTCCTACACTGTTCCTGTGTGACAATCTCTGGGGAAAAACAACAAAGCAATATTCCACCCCTGAAGATGGACAACATCCCATTCATGGCTTTATATCGAAACAGCAGAGATCCACTTGAAAGCACTCCTAATTTATTGGGTCATAACCAAGTACTGATATGGGACACACTGCGTGTCCATCTTGGATCTCAGTTCGTACTCGATTGTCAAAATCCAGACTCAAGTGGGCCATCTGGCTCAGGTGCTGGACTTCTACCCTTCATAAGAAAGGCAACAGGAAGGTTGCTCATTTGAAAAATGGAATTTCCCATTTGGATAAAGTGGAAAAACAGCAGCAAGTGGTGGTAAGAGCTAGGCACTTTCAATCCATATTTAAACAACCAACAGTCAAATGTTTTTTTCTCCTTAAGAAAAAGCAGGTTTATTATGAGTATGGAGACAGGCCTAGACAGCTTCTGTCATTCAAACTAAAACAGGTAACATGTAAGGCATCTGTAGAGGCCCATTGGCTTCAGTGAGAAATTAGGTTCTCTAGTCTGGTTTGAGAAAATGAAGGACGCTTCGGAGTTCATAGAGAAATTTAAACCTCCAGGACTTTGGGATGGGATTTCTGCTATTCACAGTCCACGTTACCTTCAATGTACAAACCTTAACCCAATCCATAAATTCAAGAACACATCCCAACAGCAGCTACTCAGGTCATATTTTGACACTAAACTGCCATTCAAACCAATAAGATATTTATATCCATGCATGGCAACAGATAGATCTGTAAACTGAAAAACCTTTAAAGGGTGAGCACGACACAACGGCATCCCCCAAAGATATTGGACCAGTGGTTTTACATTTAATTAAGCTGAAATTGTTGTTAATATGGCTAAAGATTTGACAAATTGACCCCTCCTGACAGAAACACCTAAAGCTACGCCAGAAAATGACTTCTGTGATGCGTGACATAATAGGCGGACATAATAAGCTCTGCTATTATACCTTTAAGTTGAAAAGATGGCAGAAATGGACAGCATTGAAATATTTGATTCTGAATCAAAGGACATTATCAGTGACTCAGACGAGTCTGTACAAGACATAATTGCTGATCCTGACAGACTACCGCAATACAGCTGTTCAGGTTTTAGCCAGAGGAGATCAGAGTGAGAGGATTCTTCCCAAAGCCAGCAACCAGAGTGCTTCTAGGGAAATTCGATTTTTAGCCATCTTGCCCAGATTCATACCAAGTGATACCACGTGATTTGATCTTTCAGGGCTTATTTCTTGCTTTTATTTCAATAAAATTATGTTTATTGATGTTGTGAATCATAAAATAGGACAACTTTGGCTGGTGTAGTCCATTTTTTATAATAACTGCCGCTTACCCATTAAAATGGTAGTCAAACAGAATTGCCATCAAGTGTTTTCCCACATCACGCAGTGTATTGCATTCTTTCCGTCAGGGTCACAGGGAAAAGAAGATGTGGACACACATTGTCCTTTGTTTGAGTGACCTGAATAATTGCACAAAGGAATGACATTGCAAAGTGTTTGCCTGTAACTTTGGTGTGTGTGTGTGTGGGTGTGTGGGTGGGTGTGTGTGTGTGTGTCCGTGTGTTCTGGGAAAATGATAGGATGCCTTTGAGAAAAACGCATTGAATCAAACCAATTTCACTGCTCTCACAAGCTGAAGGCATTCTGAGCTGAGAAGATCCACAGAGACAGTGGGGGGATGGTGAGCACTTTCCCAGAACACTTGCAGTTTAGCCTGTACGCAAAGCTGCCTCTTCTACCATCGTAAATACTAGCCGGTGCCTCATAACACCTACCACTTGCGTCTTCAAAATCCGTTATAATCTCATCTCTTAAGCGTAAATTAGCATAATTTAACTCCCCCCTATAGGACTGGACCACTTACTAACCACTGTCGCAGTCTTTCAGACGCACTGTAACCATTAGCAAGATTAAAAAGGGAACTAATCTCATTAATAGGAGCATATGCAACTTCAAAACATGATACAAAATGAACCAATTACAATGGCGTGCGCTCAATGCCTGGCTTTAATTACACGCTTGATTTATGAAAATAATACAGCACCTGTTATTGTCCTTAAGAGATGACTTATCTGGCCAGATATTACAGCTGGTTCATCCGCGGAATTCATGCGCGCATAATCGGTATTCGGATGGGACCGTGTCCCAGTTTTCTCCTACATGACCAGACCGTCTAACGGCCAAAGATACCAGACCGTCTCAAACCGTAAGTGCTCCTAATTACACGCCGCAAGTGCGTCTGCATCGTAGCTGCTCGCTGTCCACGTTCCAAGAAATTTCAGAAAATTCCCCTTTAACAGGACACAGACCACCCGTGCACACCGTATACTGATAGGTGTGCCTCGCCACTGAAACAAAGGCTTTTAATTTCACATCCCATTCATTCCCCAAGGCATGTACGCACATGCGTGCGCACACGCGACAATACATAATTATATGAATAATTCTGGCATTATCGCAACAACAAACAGCACACGGACACATCTCCATCTGAAAAATCGTATTTCATAAATAATTGAGGTTTTCAGAAAGAGGAAAATTCTGTTTTGCAAAAGATCACACCGACACGTCGTTCCATTATCTTTTAAATTGCTTTTATAATACGACCGACGTGCTTCCAGTCATAAACATAAAAAAGGGAAATAAAGATGAAGGAAAAATGTTCAGCCTGCCAAAAACACAATGTCCTTCAGACAGAAGGTAATGTTCTAGAAATGTATGCGTGCTCTTAATGTGGACAAACTTCCGAGAATGTGTCTCTCAAAGGTAGATGCAAGGCTCATTACCTGCATTAAACCCAAGGCCAACACAGATTCTAATAATAAAATATATATATATATCCTCAACATGCTGCCCGTTCCTGCAGTCAGTGCTCAAAGCCATTCTGCATATTCTGAACTTCTCGCAACCTTCAAAGGATGCAAATTCAAAAAGCCCAATTCTGCCATTAAACTTACAACCTGGGTAATGGCGAAACCACGGTGAGTCATTTAAGGCCCATTTGAGAGGAACCCAAAGGGTTTTCTGATTCGTATGCTGCTCCAACATTCAAAGGAACCGGGAGGGAGAGAAAAGATGAACAGCGGACCCCCGGCGGAAGAAGGTTAACTTTAGAAGGCCATGACATCACCAGGTGACATCTGCTTTGTAGAGTGGAAGCGAGGCACAGTTGCTCTTTGGAACAACCACCCCCCCCCACCCAACCCTGGGCGGCGGTAAGAAGCTTAAGATCTCCACGGCGATGAGATCCCACAGGGCGTTAAGTGCGTCAATCTCCCAACCCGACGTGGTAGCAGAACCGAATCCGCCAACGCTCCGTGAACTTTAAATACCCCATTAATGCATTTATTCCTTTATTCCTTCAGTTCAAATGATATATTCCCCCCTTACATCACGCCCGCATATGTAGCTGATATGACTACAGGGGGCATACAAGACATGCGTTCTGAGAAATCAAACGCCAGGAAGTTTAAAAAAAAAAAAAAAAAAAAGCGTATCGCAGTCAGGTTGCCGGGGTCCGAGGACGTAGCCGCGAGAAGCGTCGAGCGATCGAAAGCGCGGCTGATGCCGTCGGGACCAGCTTTCGGGAGATAAACAAATACCTGCAGGCCGGCGATGCGCTCTAATCAAGAAAATCACAGCAAACAGCTGTGACGCGCCAGCTCTTTAAAAGTCTGTAACATTAAGACAATTCGCACGCAGAAAGTTCCCTGAGGTTAATGACAGAAGCTTCTCGATAATCAGAAAACCTGAGGTCCGCAATGGAAGAAACCCACGGCGGAAAATACAAACTGATTGCCACCTGTTTGTTTGAAAGGAGGGGAGAGGCGCGGAGCAGCCGGGATATATGGGATATGAAAGGCATGTCAGGCTGCGCCGGCTAATTATCCACAGAGAAGGGAGCCCGGGCCCATCGATTCGCCGCACGGGGACGGGAGAGGTGTCATCACCTCCCCCCTGTGCGTTCACCCATATGTCCACCTCCTCCTGGGGGGGGGGGGGGGGGGAGCTACTGCAGGTGCAACCTTCAGGTGACCATGACACCCGCATGTCAATGCGTTCCGCCTCAGGCTGCGTTCGCTGTTGCCACGGCAACAACAAGGGTCGTGTTCCCGGAGTCGCAGTCAGACTTGTCTCCAGTCGCGGTGCAGTTATTTTTAAAAAGCGTTGACGCGATGGGGAAAATTAAGGGCATATAAATATTATTCAAATAAGACAGTTAAATGATTGGCACCTTTCAAGATCTCGTTAACTTCCAGTCCACTTCCAATTTCCACTTTCATTTTTCTACAGGGATAAATTATAGGTTTGGCAACAAACTATTTGCATCCTACATTCTCTGTTTTTCAAGAAGGCTGAAATGCTTAATTTAACTCAAATGGCCAATTCATTTATACATATCCATGACAAAAGAAAAAATAGAGACCATAAACATAGGCTATGCTGAGTAGTATTTTATCATAGAGTGATGATTATTACTAAAGTCTGCATCCAGTGGGCGTTCTGTTGTTAGCACTCTTAGAGTACAATTTACAGCAGTAGTACACACCACTACGCTAACTTCCTAGTTTGGTAGGTTTCCATTTTCAGCTAATGTGAACCATCATAAATTTGGTCACATAAAAAGCAGGCCCACTGAAAAACCAATGGTGTGCACAGGGAGAATCCAACAAAATGGCAAAGACTATTTACTGGGAGTTCACAAAATAAAAGTTAATGGCTAAGCTAAACACCTTATTAGTTATAAACTGCTTGTTTCGAAAACGACTAGGAACATAGCAATGTTCCTCTACTCAGACGTGAACCGTTACTAAGCAGAACAACGATGACCTAATATTTCGAAAGAGTTAATGATTTTGCAATGAACAACTGACAAGATAATTACTTCGAGTAAGTAGCTGCAGAGCTGGATAGCACTAGCAATATGTTAAGTAAAAGTTTCTGAGCAATGTACCATTGAATGAAAATTACTGCATCTGACAGAGGGTGTTAACTTGATATACTTTTTAGTTGTAAGAACAGCTGAACCAATAGATTATTTCAGTGCTGTGAAAACCTTATTCTGACGAATCACGGCTACACAGTCACGGCTTTGGGCCAGTCAGAAACACGCTTTGAAATGGATGCATATATGGGAAACCTAATGGCTTCACCAACGATTTGTGCCTGCACACTGAACAGCGACGTCGAAGAGGAATTCAAGAGAGTACGTGCTAAACCACAAGTAACAGAGGGTGTGTAAAACGTGTTTATGCAGGAAGGTCATTCTGGACTCCCAAATGAGACAGGTCCCTCCCTTCAATATCAGAGATCGACTGGACGCAAGCATCCAAGCCGCCACTATGAGCTATTATCCAGCATTTGTCTTGTTGTTGCAAGAATACAATGTTTTTAAGAAACTCACACACACACCAATGCAGAGAAAAACCGATACGATGTATGAGCTCATGACAAAACCACTGTGAAGTAAAGGGTAAAAAAAAAAAAAAAAAAAAAATGAAAATACAAAAAGGTAATCCAGCTGAACAAGACGCCGCTTTTATGAAACTCCCCGCAAATGAGAAAGAACGGCGCAGGCGGCGTTATGAAAACACCGCGCTTCCCCTCTAGGGTTCTCTTCCTTCTGTTTTTTTTCTCTCTAAACATCATCAGAGGAGACGTGCCGGAGGATCAGATGGAGGAGCGTGGCTCGCGCGGGGGTTTTCATGGGAGGGAGAGGGGGAGAGAGAGCGGTGGGCGGCCGGGCCGGCACTGCGGGCACGCCCACGCTCAACGTGACCGGGGGTGGGGGAGCCGCTTTCGACGCGTAACGAGCGCATCGCCTTCCTTCTAGAAAGATCCGGGGCGGCTTTCTTGCCGTTTTCTGCGATGGAAAAAAAAATCTAATCCGGTGGATTCCCGGCCTCTCGGACTGCGGTTCGGTAGCGCTCGTGAGGCACAGGGCTCGCTTTCCAAACCGGCCGCATGGAGGTGGGGGAGACGCCAGGTCCACCGGTTCAGTGACCAGGACATGTACCATGCAGCGTATATGTACAGTACTACTACCAGACATTCTCACAGATGCACTACTAGCTACACATAGAGACCAACAAACCCACACACACACACACACACACACACAAATTTCTACCCTCAGAGAATATTTCAGAACTGACAATATCAAAACAATGCAAACAGAATAGCAATTAACCTTGGGAAAATAACAGGGAAGACTAACAATACCCCCAAATAGAGAAATAAGATTGAAACCAACAAAAGAAAAACAACAAAACTGTCTCTGAAACAAAACGCTCTTCTAAGTCTCAAAAGGAATGCTAATGACCGTGGAGTCCTTATGACTGTGCGCTATTATTCAAGGTTCTGTTTCCACCCCACCTTTTTTCTTTTTTTGTCATCAACTGTTTTTCTGTCTCCGCCCCATCTGAGGCCTAATGCTCCCCGCACTGCTCCTGCTCACCTTCGATATTCACCGTCTTCAGAATCAACGCAAACATCTCGGTTTCTTAGCTTCGTTTTCTTAATAATTCCTCTCTCCGGGGTTTTCGAACCTTCCCCCCCCTCGCTGATATTTGCATTAGGCATATTGCCGTTTATTACGGGCGAAAGAGGGGGGGCCGTGTTCTCACAAGTCACCTCTAATACCTATATCTATTTATATGACATCCCGAGAGAGGACGTATCGTACCTTGTTAAAATAATAATAACGATGATGAATTCAACGCCCGAAATGTTCAAGGGTCCTTTCCATTCGACAGGGTCAAACCGCGCCCTGTCTGTGTAGCCATCTGTGGCCGTTCGCTGGCTGGCTGGCTCTGCTATGGCCTGGCGTACACGTCAGAGCCTCCGATCTAATCGCTTCATTAGTATGTAAAAATCTCAAACAAACGAGCGCCTTCATTAAATATTTACTCCTGCGCAGAGTATAAAAAGCGTTATGGCGGACCGCCGGAATTTAAAATGGCCGCAACGTTATTATTTTTACGCGCTGTGAGACTGGAACAGGACGGAATGTGACTCTGGGTACTGTTGGGAACACTCCTGACAGTGAAGGAATTGGGGGGGGGGGGGGTATAAAATAACACAACCTGCGAACGGCTCATCCAGCAAAAGCGCTGTGATGTGACTGAGATAACCCGGATAGACTGAGACGATGTTCTCATATCTATCGCACTCGACAAAGTCACGTTTAAAAAAAACCTTCTCGGGAGCTGGCTACATCTCACGGAATTTCTTTTAATGAGAATGCGGTGAGTGATCACCTTAGGTCAGGCATTCTGACGAGCAGAGACGATTCATTAATATAAGAAGGGAGCGGCTAAACTTAGTAGATGCACAGTGTTTCCCCGCCAAGACAAACTTGTTGAAAGTTTACTGTATGGCTGCTGTTCTAATGTGAGCCAAAATGGTGGTTCATTACTTCAAGTTACCGATGATCACGGAACGTTGCAAGAGTGAAACTTTTCTTTTACGGTACAAACCCACGTAAGCCCACGATTCAGAAAATAAATAAGCTCAGTTGCCCCCCCCCCCAGATTGTGTGAAATTGCTCTGTGGTGTACAACGAAATAAGAAACCGTGGTTCTGGTAATGACAAAAGTATAACAACCACATTACAGAAATGAGTGCACTTTATATATATCAGAGCTAAATAAAGAGACTGTGCTAGCCCTCTAAGAGCTGAAGAAACATCGTAGAAAGACATTAAAGAGACATGCGGTCCAGATTTGGATGCGTGCTACATCCTGCTCCAGAGTGGTACTCAGGACGTCAACGTCTCTGCTTTGCAGCGCCTCACTCCCCAATATACCCGCTGCACATCGGACGGCCTCTCACCCGTCCATTAAAACGCCTTTAACGGGCAGCGCGTTCGCCCACTTTGTCTTTTATCATCGCTCTTTACGAGCTCACCTTGCCCCGTTCCCCGCCTCGCCCCAGTAATCACCGCAATCTCTCCCGCGTGAGATCGGGCGTTTCGGAAAACCGGGCTTCGGCTAGCGTTAGCGTCGGTTGAAGTCACCGTGACCCAGGCCGCTCTGCCCAGACTTCCTTCATTCAACTTCAAGCGCCGTTACCTCCTGTCTCTCTCTCTCTCCGAGAGATATACCGTCTCGCCATTATCCCGGCACTTAAGTGAACAACCTACAGTGCTGATAGCCGATACGTGCGAAACGCGCTGTGTGGCGAACACCAATGGGCAATTTCCGACGTTATGAAGACAACAGAACATAAACCAGCCCACTTGTGCGTGACTAGTCTGGGCTCTGGACCGACGCACCGAGAACTCAGGTATAGCTTACCTACACGCAGAACGGATTCATTAGTCATCGAGCCATTTCCATACCGAAGGGGAAGAGTGAAAAGGAGACTTGCGACACCCCACCGCCCACCACCCGGGGAACGCATTAGTAATTCAAATGAGGCCGCGGATGAAGACGCGAGCCTGTCGAAGCTTCAGAGCCGAAAGGGACGGGCTCGGGAGCGTGGCGGCGTTTCTGAGGGAAGGGCCCTCCCGCCGCCCGCGCGCCGCGAGGCGTGGCGCTCGCCGGAGGAGGCCCGCCACGCCGCTCCGCGGTCTCCCCCTCACAGTACCCCCGCTCCGGCGTCTCGCCGCAGCCCCCGAACCTCGGCGGAATGAGAGGCGGAAGGGGGAGGCGGCGGGACGCTTTTGTCATGCCGCTCACATCCTCTGCCCAATGAAGCCGTAGATTACTTACCGCGGGGAGTGTAGGAAAGCGGAGGGGGGGAGGGGGCGTGGGCGGACCGAAACTTTGAGCGTTCCTCAAGGCGCGCTTGGCTAAGCGCGGGGGCGGGGGGGCAGGGGGCGGGCGGGGCTAATCCAGCCCAGTCTCTAAACACGTTCACCCCCCCACCTTCCCCCTTCCCCCTTCCGAGCCAATTTGAACCGTAGAGGGTTATTGATGATGAAGGGAATTGCAACAGTCCATTCAACAAAGGGACAATTCTATACTGGTATAACAGTGAAAGATAATGGAAAAATAGGGGAGTGATTCCGTTGGGGAATCCGGGTTGAAGAGCAGCCAAAATGGGGAAAACGGATTGTGGGATGCCAGGGACCGTAGACGCCCGGGTTAAATCACTGAGGTTTCTCGGTCCGTTTTGCACACAGATAAAATGATTTTAATCAGTTTTTTTTTTTTTTTTGCCAACTCACCGGGTGCCGTCAGCCTTCCAGCTGACCTTGTAGGCTTTCTGCTCCAGAAACTGCAGGTTCCTCCTGTCCATGGACACCGGCTGCGCACCCGGGAACCCAGACCTGGAACGCACGGAAAAACGCGGTTCTGAGAACGCAGCACGACGGAGTCACCTCAGAGACTTCCTGTCACGTGAGCACAGCATCATCGCCTCAGAGAGCCATGCCATTTTCATCTGAGCCCCCATCACATGACTGCACTTGTATCACCTTTAGAGAACTCCAGTCACATGACCATGGCCTTTTCAGCTCAGAGCCCCCATCATATTACCACACAGGTATCACCTGTCACATGACCATGGCATTTTCAACTCTAATGTGTGTCGCTGACATCATTACCTCGGAAAGGCCCTGTCACATGACCACGGTTGTATCACCTCAGATACTACTATAGACTGGCCAGATGGTCCACTCTTACGTTCCCCTTCTGTCTTCTGTTTTTCTTAACAACAGGAGGCTCCGTTTACCAACAGGAGTTTCCGGTGATATGAACACCCTTTGAAACTCTACTGCAAATTTCAGAAGATGCATCAGGTTGGAATGAGTCAGAGTCAAAGTCAACATAAGGAAGGCAGAACTCTCAATGTTAAGAATACAGAGATGACCATATCGTTAGTCTAGGTATATAGTAATATATTACATATAGCTATCTGTGGTATCACCACAACCAGCTCCTGTCACATGAACATGGTTACTGTCTCAGAGAGCCCCCGTCACATGACCACAGCATTGGAGCCCCTGTCACATGACCACAGGGGTGTATCACGTCAGACTATCGGCTGAACAGTTATTCCAACTGCACTGATAAGGTTGTGTAACCACATCTTTGTGGTGTTGCTTGCTTGTCCAGTGGAAAACAGCTGTTGCTATGCAGGAGGAAAAACAATTTGCTTTTATTTTCACAATGTACGCCTCTCACAAAAAGATTGTCTCGACGTTGTGTGTGCACACAGCAGACATTACGCCCCCTGTCTATAAAGCATTGACCCAGTCCAATCTGAGCACGCTCACTGCTCCCTAAAATCATAATTTCCCCACAGTCTCAGACAACGGGCTTCCAGCGGGAACCACAAATGTCACAAGCTGAAGGAGGCAGCAAGGAATTCTACACCCTCGGGCCTGAAATTCTGTAATGATTTACAATTTAATTCAGACCGTGGCCTCTTGATATTCAAACTGAGATTTGAAACCAATTTCTTCGGCCTCTATTGATGAATGGCCCCTCTAGCACCCGTTGTACGGGCTTAATTATGGTAATGGGAGGCATTTCTGCTGTTAGCCAGTTACAAGAAGCAGGCTAACGGGCTCCCGCTTATTCCTCACTTCTCCTATTGGCCGAGCTTCTCCTTGTGCCAGATACCACGAAGATCCTTCATCAGCTCTTCCGAGCACGTAGCTGCAGACACCCCCCGCAAGCAAAACTGACCTCCTAAGCCAGCTAACTGCTACAGCTGAGAACACCACAAACAAAAGCCCGCGTCTGAGCTTAGCTTCCTCAGACCGTCTTTACACTACAGAGAAAACGCTCCTTTGACAAGCAGTTCACCCAGTGTCTCGGTGCGCTACCCTCTGCTGTGGCGCGGAGGCGTTTCAGTGACCGCGTGCCCCACGCCACTAGTCTGTGATCTAAAGGGGCGTGAAACGCGAACAACAGCGCGAGGACGATCGCGCCTCAAACCGCTTCCGTTCATTTCGCCGGACTAACGAGCCAATCAATCACCTAATCGATCAGCAATCAGCGCCCAAACTTTCTCTCGTCTCGGGCGAGAGACCTCTTTGCAGCTGGTTAAAAGAGACGAAAGACAAAACGATTCAAAATGTCATTTAGTAAATGAATGTAATTATTTTGAATAACAGGCTGCACTGAGAGGTAATTCCCTCTGTGAGTTTTAAAGAATGAAGAATCAAGCAAGAATTTTCTTTTTTTTTTTAAACAAAGATTCATTTTTACGATCTCATTGCTTCTATTATGCTGTTATAATTCTGGGGTGCTTTCCGCAGATGATGTCATCATTGCTGGTCTGAGTTAAACGCACAATCGTCTAGTCTAGACAGCACGCTCTCTGAGCGGCGCCCTGCGACATCTCCGTTCTTAAGGAGCGCTACGTGAAACACGGGCGCAGTTCCCTGATTGGCTGGGGTGTTTAAAATTTTTTTTAAAAGGCGGGATTTGCTCACTTCTCCCATTCGGCGAACTCCTGGCACCTCCTCTGGATCTCCCCGAGCTTGGGTTGAGTGGTGACCTGCGTGACGCCTCTCACCGTGACGCCCTCCAAAAAAATGGCACCCTGAGGAGCGGGGGGTGGGGGGGAGGGGTGGGGGGGGTGGGGTAGAAAGGCGCACACTTGGTCGTTATGGAGACAAACGCTTCCTTGTCTTTCCCTCCATCTCTCAGGGCCCCCTTTTCCAAGGCCTCTGTTAACAAGCATGCAAATTTCCTAATCAGGACACGGGGGCTTTAAACAGCTCATAAATATGAAAAACCCACACTGTTGCTCAAACTCACCGCTTCGCCGTAACCCTTGTTTCCGCGCCTCCGCGCGCTCGCTAACGAGACGCGCGTGTGGTAATTTAATTATTCTTATTAGGGGAATATTCATACGCTTAATGGCCTGCACTGAACGGGGAGGCCATGTAACCGCAATTATGCTCTTGAGTCTGGCTGTCACTGGATGCGCGAAGACTGTGTGTGTGTGTGTGTGCGTGCGTGCGTGTGTGTGTGTGTGTGCGTGTGTGTGCACAGGGACAGCATGCGGACTCCTCTTTGCCAAGATTTCATCTGCAGTCATTAACATATAATTCCCCCGAAAAAGCGAAACGTAGCCTCCGTGATAACACAGGAGCAGATGGGCCGAGGCACCGTTCTCAGCGAGCAGGAGGGACCCTGGGATGTCCCATAATTCCCTCCGCCTCCCCGGGCTCACCATCTTAAGCCGCTCTTTCTTCTTCTTTCCCGGCCCGGTCGCCGAGGAGCTGGGCCCGGAGTCCTGCCCGATGACGTTGACGCGGTCGCCACGGTCGCCACGGTCACCACCGCCTCCGCCTCCGCCGCCTCCGCCGCCGCCACCGCCGCCGTCGTCGTCCTCCTCCCTGTCCTCGTCCTCGTCGAAGCACCAGTCGGGGAGCTGGGGCGGGGCGGGCGCGTCCTCCACGTCGCCGTAGCGACGGAACAGCTCCCTCAGGTAGTCGCCCTTGTAGATTCCCGGCGCCCGGGCCTGGGCGAAGGCGGCCACCGCGGCCTCCACGCTGCGGGACGGGCAGAGGAGACCGAACGTGAGCGCCTGTCGCCGCTTCGCCGCTCGGCGATTTATGGAGTTAATTGAAAACCCCGCCGAGCCGAAGCGCGGCTAATGCAATTTAGCCTTGAGGCATTTCTCTCATTTTCTGAAAAAGTGCTTTTTTTGGATACGCGGCACCAATGATGTACAACGCGCACACGCGGTTATAATAACGCTAATAATCATTTTTAAGACAATGGATGGCCTTCATATAGCGCGGTTCGTCCTCCCCTCGACGTCTCACAGCGCAGGTGAGATATAACCTTGGCGCTGCACAGCCATAATTTGGCCCCCAGAGCGCTCCACATAGATCAACTACAGTGAGGAGGGAGGGATTATATTAAGCCAATTAAAAAGGGGGGCAGGGGGGGGTTATTAAATGGCCGGATTGTGAGAGTCAGGTTGGGGATTCGGCCAGGACACCAGGGAATCCCCCTGGTCTCAGCAGCGAGCGCGACTGGATCTGTAATGACCCTGGTGAGTCGGGGCCTCGGTTTAGCGTTTCATCGGGAAGACATCATTTCCCAGAGCGCCGGGGGCCATTGGCTGGTCCCGCAGACTGCAGAAAAATACAGACAAAATGATGTCACCCAAACGGGCTTGTGAACAGCGTTTTGAAACCGCGGTTTTCGGGTCGCCCTGCTGTACAAACCGGAGCCATAGACTGCGAAGCAGGGAAAAGGGAGGACCCTTATAAGGTCATGTGGTCCGGGCCGGGTGGGGGTCGCCCAATAAGCACGTGAAATACCGCCCAACCCAAATAACAGGCAGTGATGTCCCTGATTCGTCCACTAAATATTCAAATATTGATAAAATGGCCCAATAACTTAACAAAACAATGGGGAGACATTTCACAAAAAAAACACCTACTGTGAATACACGTAACACACAAATTACTGACTTTGTATCTTGACCTTATTGGTACCACTGACTTACATTGAAACGGGTGGCTGAAACAGCTATACTGGGGCCAACCCCACTGGCGCTAGTGAGCAACGCCTCTCAACAAGACCAGGAAGTCAGCTTCAAAAACGAAGGCCGTTCGGTTGGTCCAGAAAGAACACCGCCCCCTACGGGCCTACACAACACTCCTTCAGGCAGCAACTGGGCGTCCCTAAGACTCGGTAGCAGAATGACGCAGCGACACGACCAGCGCTTAAACTCCCCCCGGAGGCCTCCCTTTCAACAGCTAAGCCAGGCCGTCACTGCTTAGCAGTAGCCTTCAGGCAAGCATATATTACACGTATGGCAGCTAACCGCAAGCAGCACAGACAACTGATTTCAAGCTTTGAGCATAAAACCGGAAAATTGCCATGTGCCATACAGCAGGATTAGCAAACTCCAGCGCTGAGCCCTTATAACAGTGCATCGATAGACTCAAGTGTCTATATTAATAAGGTTGAATAGACTGTGCCCTTTTTCCCATTAGCGTTTAGTATAAGCAGCAGCTCGGGATATTGTGCAGGTAGATTTTTTTTTTTTAAATAAACGTTCATCGATTTTTCGCGTTCGTTTGTTTGCCGTAGGGAGGCCGAAGTTACAGACAGTCGTCGAGGACGGCGGGAACGCGCTCTCGGCTGAAAGGGGCAGCGTCGGCCGCGGCGCAGGGCTAAAAGGCACACGCGCTTTCATCATTTCCTGTGAATTACGCGCGGCCTTGGCCGCTCAATATCTGTCCACAGTTTCTCTCCTTCAATGGGCGGAGCGGGATTTTTCTCATCTACCGCTCCCCCGGGGCGACGCAGACCGCCATTTGCAATGTGTGGGGGGGGGACGCGTCCGGGGTCCTGCCCGTTTATTATCGAGCAGAGCGTGCGGACGCGGCTCCGACGCAGACGCATTATCTGACACGGCCCGGCTCGTCTGAAATATCAATGAGCTCGGGACCGGGCCAGGGCGGACACGCCCACCGATCTGTCGTTGGTTGACTGGCAACGCAATCCCGACCGCGACTTTTCCGACCGCTCCTACCTCCAGTCCAACTTCTCCACCAGGTAGGCGCAGATCAGAAAGCCGGTCCGGTTGAAGCCGTGCGTGCAGTGGACACCTGCGGGAGCAAAGGGCAGAGGAATCAGAGAGAACAAAGCTCTGTGTGTGTACGTGTGTGAGAGAGAGTGTGTGTGTGTGTGTGTGTGTGTGTGCAAGCGTGAATGAATGTGTGTGTGTGTGTTTGTGTGTGTGTGCGTGTGCGCACGTATGTGAGACAGTGTGTGAGAATGAATTTAGAAAAATTATAATGATACAAGGGTAGAAATTGGGGATGGTATGAACCAGGCCAGTCAGTTAAAATGAGGAATTGGCATTGTCTGTGAGGGAGGAGCTATCTAATGAAGAGGGGCTCTGGTTCTCTGTAGGGGGCAATGTGGGTCAGGCAGAGCTATAGGGTAGGTGGTAGGGTGCCTGAACTCAATGACCGGCTTTGTTCCTGCTGTTTTGATTTTTGTTGGTTTTGTTGCACGAATGTTTGCTTTGCGTAATCGCTAATAAACACCCTTGCAGCTACGTGCTACGTGCGGCTGCGCCATCTGTTGGACAGTGATTATTTAGTGACAGTGAGTGAGTGTGTGTGTGTGTGTGTGTGTGTGAGAGAGAGAGAGAGAGAGTGTGTGTGTGTGTGTGTGTGTGTGAGAGAGAGAGAGAGAGAGAGAGAGGTGTGTGTGTGTGTGTGTGTGTGTGTGAGAGAGAGAGAGAGAGAGTGTGTGTGTGTGTGTGTGTGTGAGAGAGAGAGAGTGTGTGTGTGTGTGTGTGTGTGTGTGTGAGAGAGAGAGAGTGTGTGTGTGTGTGTGTGTGAGAGAGAGAGTGTGTGTGTGTGTGTGTGTGTGTGAGAGAGAGAGAGTGTGTGTGTGTGTGTGTGTGGTGTGAGAGAGAGAGAGTGTGCGTGTGTGTGTGTGTGAGAGAGAGAGAGTGTGTGTGTGTGTGTGTGGTGTGAGTGAGTGTCTGTGTGAGTGAGTGAGTGAGTGTGCGTGCGTATATGTATGTGTGAGTGAGTGCGTGTGTGTGCGTTTGAGTCTGCATGCATTTGTGAGTGTGTGGTGATGTGAGGAGGAGCACAGGTCATGCATGTCGTGTGTGTTTGTAGGTGTGTAAACAAGTAGTTGTAGATATGTCTGTGTGAGTGTGACAACATGTAGTATTTTAGTGAGTGGATGACACATTTGAGTGTTGTGAGGATATACGGAGTGTGGTGTGATTTGGTGTGTGCAGGGAGAAGTGTTGTATGTGTTGCAGTTGTGCACTGATTGTGAAACTGTGTCTCGAGGCTACGCAGACGGTAACATTCGAATAAGAGCCCAAGTGTTATTCATTAGCTCTAACAGCTCTACTGCTTTCTTTCTCCCTCGTGCTGAATGGGTAATCGTGACTCTCGAGTCACCGCTGTGGCAAATTCGCACAAGATGTACTGCAGCTGAAACCTGCAGGAGAAGTACAACGGGAGAGCTCCGCTGATTGGAGGATCTATCGCCGATGGCAACTGACAGTCTGCGGATGCCTGGAGGCGAGGGCGAGGTCGGAGCGGGGATGGAGTGGGTGAGGAAGGAGGGTGGGGGGGTGGGGTCAGCGGGAAAACAGAGGGCGCTAAGCAGATACGAACCCGCGTCTTAAGGGGACACCTGTGATCGTCGCCCTCAAATTAGAATGTCGCCTTTGCGAAAGGTTACTCGGTCTTTCAACCCTAATGAACGGAGTTCATATTCCGGTATCCTAGCTACGGCTCCCTCATTTACATTCAGCGCAGCCGCCGCACCGGCTGTGATGAGTCTCGGGCCCGCGACGAACGCGGAGGCTTCAAGTGCTCGACTGAAGTTCAAACGGTCTCTAAAGGAGCGGCGCAGACAAATCAGGGGCAATTAATCCACGCCAAACCAGACGGTGAAGTGAAGGGCCCGGTCGACCGCCCGCGGTTCCGCCGACCGCCGCTTCGCACGGAAACGACCGGAAAAGGCGGGAGAACAAAGCCCGGCAGAGCCCCCCGTTCGGTCGGCCGCCCCGGCGACGAGGAGCGGTCTTTTGTTTCGCCCCTCGCCTCCGGCAGGCGAGCAGCGGCCCGGGTTCCGCGCGGCGCCTCGGCTGGCCGCGCCTGGCACTCCCCCTGGTGGCCGGCCGCGGGACGCACCCTTTCCCGCATTGTCGCGCCGCCCCGCTCCCCGCGGCAGGCGTCCGAGTTCAAAGCCGGCCGAGCCGCGGGCTGAGGGGAGGGGCGCGGCGCGGCGGGGGGAGGGGCACAAGTCATCATTCCCAATTTCTTTTTTTTATGGTGGGGAAAAAAAAAGCCCCTCGTCACATCCCTGGTGGCTCATTTACAGTGTTACACTTCTGAGACCTGCGCTGTTAAGCTAGGCGGGGTGGGGGTGGTGGGGCTTTGTAATGAAATTCATGTATTCTCCCCCAGGGCTGAATGAGCCTGTGATGTACAGGAGCCACACAGAGTGCCCAGAGCACCAGTCAGTGCCTGCTTCCAGCACACAGACGCACAGCTCCAGGGATTACGAGGCACCGCTCTCACAGGGAGAGCGCCATCTACAGGCCTGCCGGGTTACAGCGCGCGTGCAGGAGAACAGCGCTCGCCGAGATGCCGGTTTTCCAAAATGGCGGCGGTCGGCGACGCCCGCGCTCGGGCGAACGAGACGGTGACGAGCAGGACGCGCGTAAGCCCCGGGTCGCCGTTAAAGGAAGGAAGGAGCGCCTGCGTCTCCGCCGCTCTCGCCACGGCTTTCTGAGACAGAGAGCCGCGGAGTTCGTTAGCGGCGAGCTAACCGAGGCTAGCGCGCCGGGCGAGAAGCGCGCCGGGCCCTCCGAGCATCTGCGCTTCGCAGCCGGCTTAGCGAGCGATGACGCCCGTAGCCTACGCACCGCGTTTCGCCTTCCCCGCCTCATCGTTTATTCATGTCCTTTTCATGATTTTTTTTTATCAATGCCCGTCTGATTCAGGTGGGCGGGTGTTGATGATTCCTCCCCTCGGCGTTCATTTTTAGCTCCGCCGATGCGCGCGACAAATTTAGACGTGGAGAAAAAAAAAAAAATACGCGGAGCCCGAGGCTGAAGTTGTCCCGGCTGAATTCCGAGGCGGCGGAACTTACGAAATCGGAACGAAAATGTCACGGTAGAACGAAAAAAAAAAACAAAGAAACTTTTTCAGCCTAGGCGCCAGCCGAAGGGCTGCGTTCCGAGCCGCCGGTCTGAAGCCCAGTGTGAAGCCTCGCTCGGTTCACTCCCGTTTCCCCACACCTTCTCCGGCTGGCGGGCTGAGCAGAAGCCGCACGGCTGCCCGGTGACAAAGCGCCGCAAAGCCCGCGCCGCCAGCTATCGGGAGGCTGCGGCGGACGGCTCTGCCGCGGCCTTTACCTTTACGCTCCCGGGAGTTTTACTCCTGCTCGGCGGCGATACGGAGGATTTGTGGCTTTCCGTCCTCCCGTCTGTGAGCTCCGACACCCCGCCGCGCCCCCGCCCTCCCCTGGGTGCAGAAATGGACCGGAGTCACCTCCCGTCCAGCGCCCAGCCCGCAGACATCTGACATACTGCCACCCTCAACTCCAGTCTTTCTTTGCTTTGACTGTTCCTTTAACCCACAGTGAAGGTACTCGAAGGAGCTGTGATAAACCCACAGGTCGCTGGTGACCGCGTACAGTTCTTTCTGGCTGCGTCTGCGGAATAAACCCCTGACCTCGTCCCTTGGAAGTCACCGTTTCTTTGGCTGATTTTTAATTTCATCTTGTTTTCCATGCCTTCCATGTTGAAATAAAGGAAAAAAATGTAATTATTTTATATTATTGTTCTTGTATTGATATAGAGAGGGTTTCAAATATATTTTTCCCATTTTTATACTTTGACAGTCGAGCAATATATGAAAAATGGGGCTACAAAAGCCTCTCGTTTCAGCGGGATGAAGATTTGCCCAGAATAACAAGCATTCACGATGTACACACACGCACACACACACACTTGCAGTGTTACTCTAGCGCCACCTAGTGCTCGACACAACGTTCACGCTTTTCCAAAGAAAATCCTGCCATCAAGTCAAATTAATTACGCACCGTGTCTAAATGGCGTAAATTTGCGTCCACATGAATGAGGGCGGTATAATTTCCTTGTATCACACATAATGACAACAATATGATAACAGTGTTTTATGAGGCTCTCGTCCGGGCTGGTTAAAGCTGGTTAAAGAGCTGAAGGGATGTGCTCTCTAGCCTAAATACGGTCCTAATGTCCCTTTAGCACGGTCACTGTACCCTGCCTAATAACTACAGACGCCGGCCCTCAAAGTGGATATTTCAGTTGCAACGAACAGCGAAAGCAGCAGAGCTCGCCGAGGCGCATCTCGCCGCACGGTCAAAGGGCTCAGACTGACACAGATCAATAAGCACTCAGAGCATTAGCGCCAGCGCCGGGGAAAGGCTTCGTAAAAGCCCGCGGAGGAAGGGGGGAAGACGTGCCAGCAACAACAACAACGCGGCTGGAACAAAAACAATGTTTCGTCCCGTCGTTCCCCTGTTACAGACCAACAAAGCTGGCGTTCCCGCCCGTCAGGAGAAGCATTATTCAATGCGTGCGGCACATGCTACTCTTATTTGCATGTTACATAACGTGTACTTGCGGCACTCTGGTTTTGCTGCAAAGAGCAGCCTTTATAGGCAAGCTGTGACATTCTATCTTCACTTTGGTCTGCTGATTAACTCCAGAGCAACAGAAAAACTGCTAACAAGCGGCTACATGGAAATATATGGACCCTGCTTACCCATTAAAGGACGTCTAATTACTTCAATGCATTTCCAAAGGCACTTAGAGTTGTTTTCAAAGGGGGGGAAATAAATAGAACTAAAGAAGGTGTCTGATGCACCAAGCATTATCAGTGCGCCTTGTAAAAAGGAAAATATAGATGTCCGACGTTTCACTGCCTGATTCTCTCAATTAGCCAATGTTGTTCAGTAAAGCAGAATGAATTCTCCTTCATTTCAAAGGGAAGCATTCGCAGAGATGCTCACACCTCTGTTTTTTTAATGGATTTTCATTTATTTGAATATGTGGTACCTGTTAGTCCTTGCAAATGTGGAAATATCTTTGTTTTATAAACAAACACTGCACTGTTCAAATTGATGAAAAATACATTGAAGCACAACAGACACAGACACACACACACCCGCAGTGAGCTCCATAATGTTTGGGACAAAGGCATTTTTGTCTTTATTTAGCTCTGTACTCGACAGATTTAGATTTGTAAAGAAACAAATCACATGTTGTTAAAGTGCAGTTACTCTGCTGTTATTAAATTATATTTTTTATACATTTTGGTTTCACACATAGAAATTACAGCACATTTTGAACATAGTCTCCCCTATTTCAGGCCACCATAATGTTTTGGACAAATAGCTTCACAGGTGTTTCTGATTATTCAGGCGTGTTAAATTGCCTCCTTAGTGCAGGTATAAGGGAGTTTTCAGTAGCTACTCTTAATTCTAGGCTTCTGATTTCCTCTGGAGTATGTTATTGACGTCTGTAAACAGTAGGACCAGAATTGTGCCAATGAAAGTCAAGGAAGCCATTATGATTAATAGGAAGCCATAGGCTGATAAATAATTCACAGACATAGGCCAAACTTTAGTCTTAACTAAATCAACTGTTTGGAACATCATTAAGAAGAAAGAGAGCACTGGTGAATTCAGTAATTGCAAAGGGTCTGGTAGGCCAAGGAAGACCTTTACAGTTGGTGGCCAAAGAATTCTCACCATAATGAAGAAAACTCTGAAACACCTGTCTGACAGATCAGAAAACTCTTCAGGAGGCAGGCGTAGATTTGTCAATGACTACTGTCTGCAGAAGACTTCACGAACAGAAATACAGAAGTTACACTGCAAGACCAAACCACTAGTTAGCTGCAAAAACAGGATGGCCAGGTTACAGTTTGCCAAGAAGTACCTAAAAGAGCCTTCAGAGTTCTGGAAAATGATATCATAAACAGATGAGACAAAGATTCACTTGTATTAGACTGATGGCAAGAGCAAAGTGTGGAGGTCAAAAGGAACTACCCAAGATGCAAAGCACCCCCCCTCATCAGTGAAACATGGTGGAGGGGATGTGAAGGTCATGGGCATGTATGGCAGCCACAAGTACTGGCTCACTTGTCTTCACTGATGATGTAACTGCTGATAGCACCAGGAGAATGAATTCTTAAGCATACAGAAGCATCTCATCTGCTAAAGTTCAGCCTAATGCTCCATTGGACAGCACTTCATCCTACATTAGTGATCCCAAACACACTGCTAAAGCAACAATGGAGTTTTTTAAAGCCAAAAACAGGAAAATTCTTGACTGGCTAGGTCATTCACCTGAACTGAATCCAATTGAACATGAGTTTCTTATGCTCAATAGAAAACTTAAGGCAACTAGCCCTTGAAACAAGCAGGAGCTGAAGATGGCTGCAGCACAGGCCTGGCAAAGCATCATCAGAAAGATACTCAGCACCTGATGTCTATAGTCACAGACTTCAAGCAGGCATTGCATGCAAAGGATATGTGACACAGTATTAAACATGACTGATTTATGCCCTGAAATAGGGGGATCATGCATAAAAAGGGCTCTAATTTTGACACAGTGAAACCAACGTGTATTTAAAAAATACCCTTAAATAAAAGTTGGGAATGTGCACTTTAACCATAAGAATTGTTTGATTACAAATCTAAAATTGTGGAATACAAAGCCAAAAAAACCAGTATGGAGATCATTGTAGAATAAGACTTTCGTAATTATCTCCAGAAGATAATTACTCAAAGACAATATATAATGAATTTCTAGGTAGCTAGAAAATTAGCTAACGCCGCACTGCCAAAACGGCTTGCTTCTCTATCATAATGTCACACTCCACTTGCAAGCTGACACCTTTTCTAGCAGCTAGGAGGAATAATTCATGAACTGTTCATTATCAACAGGAACTCTGCACTTAGAGTATCTGCATAAAAAGCCCCATTTCACATTGTTAAAAAAGTCTTGTTTGTCAAAACAAATAGGAAAACAGGCTTCTATATTTTGTAGGTATTTGTAAGAAGTGCCTTAAAAATATTAAAGAAATATGAAACTTAGATACAACAGGTTAAAATTTAAAAAGCATTCATATAAATGTAGGCATTATTTTATTCATTTTACAATGAGGGCATACATTTAAACTCTATATTTATACTGTGCAATATCTCAGTTCATAAATCTATCCTATATATGTGAAACTGAAATGCAACACGTTAAAATATAGAAAGCAATCATATAAATTTAAGTCTTAATTTGTTCCCTGTGCAATGAGGACATAGATTTAAACTACGTATTGTGTCATATCTCAGTTCATACACAATCTCTCACAAAGAATAATCGCATAAACACAATCCCCTGTGTTTAATTTACACATACACACTTTCACCAGCGAGACTTGACAGTAATTACATGCATATATTAACTGGAGATAAACTCCCAGGATCTATGGATGCTTTCATCTAGATCAGTGGTGCCCAATCATGTGCCATGGAGGGGCGAGAGTATGCAGGTTTTCATTCCAACCAATCACTTCACCTGATTTCACTGATTAGTTCTTCCTCTCAGGTTGAAGGTGTGATAATTAGTGAAATCAGCAGGTGTAATGATCGGTTTGAATGAAAGCCTTCATACTCTTAGCCCTCAATGGCACATGATTGGGCATCACTGAACTAGATCCTGATGAGGTCGTATCTGCCAGTCTCAGTGTCACCACAAGGTGGCAGCACACACAATGGCCCTACTCACGCAGAGGGCCTCCAGTTCTCAACAGCACATTAACTGATACATAAATCATCTGTGGTATCTATCTATTCCCAAAAGTCAAGAATTCATTCCCACACATGCAAGTTCAAAGCAAGGGATGTTTTTCTCATTTTTAAATCTTGAACAAAAGGAGCATTCAAATACAAATCCAGTACAGCCCAACCGAGAGCAGCAGGGCTAAAGATATACAACAAAGTCATATGCAACAGACACTGGCAGTTAATAAATCCATGCTGTATAATTTCCCCATCTGTATAACCTTTGAATTCAGCTGTGTGAAGCATGCCTATCTTCTATCATTTAAAAGTGATTTTATTAAATGGATTTCATGCAAGGTCAAAGCGGCTTACAATACATATGAACTGACAGAATGTGTTGCCTGCTAAAGCAGAAAGTGCTCTGCATAAACGTCTAGCCTGTTTCACTCCTCTCAAATTAACTCACCAGTCCAGTGGCAACTTCAAGACTGAGACAGGTTATCCGCATAATATGTTGTAGATGCATTCAATTTGCCCCTAAGCCTCTGTCATTATAATTATACATTGTTATACATCAAGGACAGTGCATGTAAAAGCTAAGTTGCCCTGTGTCGTTGAAAGCCGAAATTGTGGCAGGTGTAATTTAACAAGTTATTGAATTCCAAATTGTTGCACGTGTACTTGAGGAGGCAATTTGAACTGCAGCTCTTGAAAGTTACTGGAACTCATTCCACCTTTGCACATCACTGCCTAATTTAGTTCATACACCCTTTAAACCTTTTCCATGCACTAAAAAAATTATATGCAAAATAATACATTTGGCCAATGAACTGAACAACAATATAATAAAGACCCCAAAACCCAGAACACAGGAAGTGGCATTGCCACTTTCAGATAAAAACTTGAAAGAGTCGCTGCCCTTACCGATTAGTTCAGTGGGGGTCTTTTCAATGAAGTGTTCACACACCCGGATGAACATCTCCGTGGTCTCTGTAGATGGACATTCACCGTGCCTGCACGTCAAAAGAAAACCAGATTACACCATGGTAAAGCGGCAAAAACAATTTGGGAGAAAGCTCTGGCACGGAAGCAACAATAATCCGGCTCTATCCCATAGCCCCACCCTTAGCCCTCTCTGCCTGCTGAATGATCGAGACGGCCAGTGGACCTCAGGTAAGGGTGTTAAGCTATACTTAACCCTGCCTGTAGCCAGCGTTAAGTTTGAAGTAATGTGGGGAAAAGCATAAGGCCCAATCAAGCCTTGATATGCCCAGGCCTGGGGTAACTGTGCCCAGCTGCTGGATTCAACACTGAAAAGGGAAGGCTTCACAGGAGCATTGGATACAGGCACATGAAGGTACTCGGTTGTTAACTTGCTAAATGCCAGGTAGGAACTGCTACAACTTTTCCAGAAAGCCAGAGGATCAGCTTTGAAATACCTCAATTTGAAAATACTTGTAATACTTCAGGATTTGAAATATTTCAAATAGCATCTGGAGAAAAGCATTTGGGAAGACATTATAATAATAATATTATTATTATTATGGGAGAATGTTCTTACAAAATTTAATTGTTTCTCCAGTGTTATTTGAAAATAGTTAGAATACCCCAACAAAATGTATTTTTAAACACAAGGTCCCCAAATCTGTCGATAACACACTGCAGCATCCTGACCTAATTCACTACAGAAATGCTTACCCTTTACACTGAAGTTTGACGTATTTGATCCCTTCTTTCTCGATTTCATTTCGGTCATAAAATCGGGTTGTGTTCGTTAAATCGATGAGCAATCCCATTCTGACCTGAAAGTACAACATAATTGTAGCATTACAAGCCAATAAACTGAAATCCACTGCAGCTACCACAGGAAGTGCATTTTGGAGGCCCCACCACATAGTAATCAAAGACAAAACAATATTATATCCCCATTAGATTTAGACTACAGTAGCTTGATACCTATTCTCTATATGTATACGTCCATTGTTTGTCCAATCAACAAAGTCAAGCTGTATCTTATGGGTTACAGAATACGCTGACGTAAAACAACTTAAAGGCCTAACTTATGAAAATGTTATCTGCTTAGTAAATACATTCACTGACAATAAAATACTGGCCTATGGTTACAGAGTATTTAAACTGTATACAAGGTTTTTTTTTTTAAGTATCATTGAACATTTAAATTCCTAGGAAACAATGCTGTTTCAACTATATACTGATTTACCTTCAGACTCTTCAGATAATTGGACAACATACTGGGGTGGAACCGGCATTCCTCAGGTACCAGTTCATCATAATTTGGGCCCAACATTGTTTTCATTGGCAAGAATTTACCTAAGAAATTAGATTAACCAGTCAGTTAACGTACAACCCTGTCACCATTACCACATAGAAAACTATATGCACATTAAGTGTAAATTCACAAGAAAGAATTTCATAATTATATGCATATACAGTTCATTCGTGGCTGAAATTACAACAAAATATCTGGGTATGCTTTCTGGCGAGTAAGTGGCTTTAGTTTCACTGGGTGACACAATGTAAACAAAACGTCATTTTTCAGCGGCCAGAAAACTTGCTTTAGCTAGCTAGCCGGCCACATGTTGTATCGCTTGTCTCCTGCATACATTCACACAACACTGGAGGCTTATCCTGCATGTCATGTTTTCAAAACAGTTTCCATAGTTAAACATGAATAGCTAGTCAACATTAGCTACATTTATTATGACACGTGACGCATATAGCGAGCTAGCTTAGCTGGCTAACATCAGCTTCAAGGCTAGCGTTAGCTACTTAGCGACCATTACTACCTATTCAAAATGTGCGCGACCGACTGCATATTATTGACCCTTCCGTTTGGAATGACCTGAAATGTCTCAGATCGCTCGCCGTTATGTGCACTTAACCGCTCAACACATATGCACACATCACGTCGTAAAAACAATACTAGCTAACATGCTAACGTTAGCTTGACTAGATACTTTGCAAATCCGGGTTCGCACATTCACCTCTGGGTAGCTAGCGCTACCGTTCGCTAGCTACGCCACAAAAGCTTGCTGGTGTTAGCTTTCTCATGTCAATACTGGCTAACGCTATGTACAATATATTCACCTGCCACAGGTTGACCCCTTCTTGGACAATTACGCCACCGAGGTGGAGCCCCGGAGTGTGACATCGTCCCTGAAAACTGTTCTCACAGCGAAAGTACTGTATCCACGAATTTCGAAAGCTTGCCCAACCGATCAGCGCTGCATTGGTGAGACGTCCCCAGGAGCCCCCCTCTATGGCGGGCTGTTGTACTCCTGTGATCCGCGGCTCCTGGGCCTTAAAATAAGGCAGACTAATGTAAACGACTCCTGGGGTTCCCACCCTGTTCCAGTGTGGTCACGCAAGGTTTCCAGGTCGATGTTTAACTACAGGAAGTTCAGTGTACTAAAATCTAAGCAAACTCCCCCGTTTTCCTAAGGACCCACCGCAGTGTCCATGAATGAACTACAATCAAATTCTCCACTTTTTCCCCAGAGTGCACTGCTCTACCGTGCAATGCTTGCAATGACTGAAAAGTACCGCTAGATGGTATCAAAAGTCTGACATCAAGCGGTCACAAAGGGGACATCGCGGTCTTATTTTAAATGTGGTAACTCGTATTTTTATTGCTAGGCTTTATGACATGGTAAGGGCATGTTACAGCATTATATTGTTATCTGTTAAATACGTTTTCCTTTCGTAAATTGGCAATTTCACCGCGAAAAAAGACTACTTTCAGTATCATGCCTGCTGTAGAGGAGGGAGCATTTGTTTTTGGGCTGAGCAGTTTTGTGATGCAAAATGTTGGGCAACTAATTTTGATGCTACCTATGCAAAACAATTTTCAAATATGCCTTCAAAATATAGGTAGTCATGTAGGCAAAATTAAATTTGTTCAATGTAATAAATGGATGCATTGTCAATGGGAAAGAAATAAAAACTAATACAGAAAAGCAACACTGACTTCCTTGGAAGATATTAATACATACCTGCCGTCTTGCATGTATGCATCAGCCACCATTCACATTTGCAGTCACCCATTAGACAGTCCCAACATTAGAATCAAAATCTTACAATGAGCAAGTCCAGCAATACAAAGTAAATGAATAATGGATGAAAATCAAAATAAACCAATTTTTTAAATGTGACACAATAATGTGGACATCATTATCCACCAAATGCTTTAAACTTTAAAAAATAATAAAAATATTTTAATCTGTGGAAAAATGGATGAATGAATGAATGAATGAATGAATGAATGAATGAATGAAAAATTGCGTTGATACAGCACTTTTCCAGATTCTCAGTGCTTTACAGTGATGAGGGAGAACTCATGCTGCACCACAGCTTTTGGAATGTATTTACACAAGCCATTTCCTCTGAGTTCTATGCTCTTTACATCAAGGTTGCCATAGTCTGGTGTCACACTTTTTATGGGATCAAGGATCATCATGCTTGACTGATAGCTACATCTTTATTGGTATGTTATCACATTTCAAGTCATCTGGCAGATCCATAATTTAAGGCAGTTTATTCAGTCTCATTTGTGTCCCCATTATCTAATATTGTGAAACGAATGTAAATTGTATACACATATGCAGCATCAATATAAGACAGCTGTATCTCTTGTTTGTTGAAGTTACATAAAAATAATAAATAAATATAACAAAAATCTTTGTTTGCATCCTACCATGTGAGCCAATCACATGGAAGGACACTAACTCATGTGATGAGATTTTCCCCCAGCAACACAGACAGCAGCTGTTGCCTAGCAGATTTTCATTGCCTTATCCAACCAGGCAAGCAGAGCAAGAACAGAGATGCAGAAACAGCATGACCTCCCTGCTGCTAGATCCATTGTGTGCTCTGAATACTAATGTTAGCAAGGAGGACATTGGCAGCAACAAGACAAAACATTACGAATTTGAGAAGGAAATATTGAACGGCAAAAATGTTGGACGTCCTGTATACTTTATCTTCGGTCTTGTTTTTTTAATGTTTACGTCACCCAGTGTTGTACATTTCCTAATTTCCGGTTACTAAAATGTTAACTTGTACATTATTATATGACATATCCCCAGTAGGATATGTGAATGCAATACAATAATATTAGACGTCAAGGCAACATGTGGGCGTATGCGGCTAATGCAACGGTCACCGTACGTTTTTGCACATCGACACAAAACGTAAAGGAGTGTGCGTAATATGAAATTGGTTGAATGATGATACCCTCAGAAAATATGTTCAGGACAACTGATATACTCATGTACTAAACTTGTCTAAGCATACACAACATGTCTGTATTGGAACTTTTGGGGTAATATACATATTACATCATTATACGTCGATGACAATTGCACAATTCTTTCTTACCGATACTGTACCAAGTCTGGAAAGTACCTAACCCTTACGTATGGAGATTTAGTGACGTTTACAAAATATGGGAGGCGCATAATTTCTTGTACACTGTGATTGGCTTAGTCGTTCTCGAGCTCTTGATACCAAATCCGTCGTCTTTGTGACTGCTCACCAATTTCCTTTGGTATTTTATCTATTTCAGCCTGGGAAGTAGAAGCAGAGTAAACGGCCATTCCAACTTCGAAAGGATATAATATCGTGTTTTTTTTAGATTAATTTTGACGAACACAGTCCACAAGAGGGGAAATTTGAAGAAGTATAAATCAAGACACATCTGTTTTTCGTCGACAAATTACTAGCTAGCCAAGTAACGTTAGCAAAAAGATCTTCAGCCAACGTTTCGGGGGAAAAAAACTTTCTTTCGCAACATAACCTACCGAGTTAACTTTTGCTTTTTTTATTTGATATTAATATTAATATAAAACCTGGATTACGATAAAGGAAATATCATTTCCTAACTATTTTCTCGTTCTCCATTCCCCTTTGTGTGGAATTGGGGGCGTGTGTTTCTCCTCTGCTCACAACCAGGAAGTGGCTGCTGCGCCATTTTCATGCACTTTCCTGCGCCATCTCAAAACTTTGAGAATCACTCCCAGTAACCGACGGTAACACCTGAATCTCTGGACACCCGAAGTAGACCAACTTGAAAGAAGATTGGAAGACTGCGCAGCTTTTGGTTAGCTGCGTTAACGTGAACTCTGGTGCAAGGGACTGAATTTGGTTATCGATTGTCAAGTGACGATAGCCAGTTAACTAAATTTCATTTCGCATTAGTCAATGTATTATTCTCTCATAACGACATTGCAGTCATGCTTGGGGAAACACTCATTCAGCGTATCGAATCAAACCTCGACAATATCAAGAACAACAAGCCCTCGGGTTTGACATCGCATCATGCAGGGGCCAGTCTGAACAAAACAAGGCAAGTTCTACTGAAGAAAGGAGGCAGGAGATTCCGTTCGTCTCCAGCGGGTTTGCAGGGGCGACACCATCACTGCCCACAGCAACATCCAAAACACCCCGGTGTGCTAAGGAGCAACCCCACACGCTTCACAGACATCAACAACAACACGGTTGTAGCCGGATCAAAACCCCCTGTATCGTCAAGCGCAGAGACTGCTGCTACTCGTACACAGACCACGGTATTAACACTCCACCACCTCAAACAGGGAGCCAAGAAAGAGGTAATTTCCCCCAAAATATTCTGAGTATATAACGTGGCGATTAATCGACTAAAGTAACGCTAGCATACTACAAATATACTTTGTGTGGATAGCGATGAGAATAGATGGGTGGATTTGTCATTAGTTGTATTTCGCTTTTCTTAGCGTTTTGACAACAAGATGTGTAATTACGTAATGACGCACCGACGGTAAGCGTATCTGGTTAGCAAGCTGTTTACCTTCCAATATATAGGTAACACCCAGCTCTGTAATTGTATCTTCATTCTCTGGCATAAAATCTAGCACATTGGAAGTACACGTACATTTTATACGTCCCGCTGAACGTTAACTAAACATTCTTCAGCAACATTACGGTGAATGAAACATTGAAGAACGAATTGGGGCTTCTGTTCTCACAGAAAAGGAGAATTGGGTCAGTTGGCTATAGCTATCAGGCAGTGTTAAACTAAAGAAAGAACGCCAGTTAACTAGCTATGTTAGATTTGATAAACACAGTCAACAAATGTGGTTATCACAGTCTACATTATGTAGTGCACTGGGTTAGCTAGCATACCAGCGTCAGATGAAGGCGGAAACTGGACAAGTTTGTATGCCTCAACGATGGAAAATATGACGACGTCTGGCTGAACCAATAGAACTTGGGCTTTGCACCTGGCAACAGCAAATACTGCGGTGTTCTACCAGTCTTCTGCGCAGAAAGTCGGGAGGCGTGTTTTCGGAGGCTGGTTTATCCTGGGCGAACGTGCGGAAGAGGCTGTTCTTCATGAAGGCATTCAGTAACGATGGCTACGTGCCAATTCGTCTGTGTTTGCATAACAGACCATACAGCTGACCGGTGCGCCTAGAAACGCAACATTTAGTAAATGTAGATCCACAGAACTCTCCAAATAGGTTTCATGGCACTACATGATCAAGCATGTTATTTGTTATGGTGAAATCAGTGTTACAATACTAAAACGTCTTTGTCACAAATACAATCATTGCAACTGTGAAAGTAATTGAATTCTACGTTTTCTTTCTCGATTCTTTTCAGCTGCTGAAGACAAAGACTGGGAGAGGTGAAAAGGCGTCTCAGCCAGGTGGCCAGCCCCTACATAGCTTCAATAAGCACGAGCATACTGGCCAGAACCTGAATGTTCGCTGCCAGAAGAACAAGCACAGTAATGCACTTGGTAGCGTTCCATCAGGCAAGAGAAACGACAACAGCTGCCGCCAGAAGCCTTCGTCGCCCCTCGAGCTCTACCGCAGAGGGGGAAAAAAGCCTTTGAACCTGACTGGCAGTGTCACTATTGTGAATGTGAGCCCAGCCGAGCCTACGGAAGAAAACCTCAAAGACGGCGAGAAGACCTACGCTGGAGCAAAGTTCAGCGAACCTCCTTCCCCCAGTGTTCTGCCAAAGCCGCCCAGCCATTGGATGGGAGAGAAAGCCCCCGTACATTCCGATAACAGTCGAGAGCAAATGACTGTCCATTTAAAGACTCTGCTGAAGGTCCAGGCAATGCCATGAATTCGGTTTAGGAAGTCATATGTTAAAAAATTGGAATCGGTAAAAAAATACATCTTGTTGAAAATTGGCTCTGAAGAACAATTGAAGACGACTGGAAACAAACCATGTTGCAACATAAAGTTTCGTTTTTGGACTGTAGTTAGATTTTTACGCATTTGTGCGGAACAGCGGCCTTGGTGCGTTTAAATGAATTTTTAATGAACTTGTGTGAAATGTAAATATTGTAAAAACATGTAATATTTGTGTATATTTTTCATGTTATTTTAACAAAAAGTATAGTTTTGTTACTGAAGCTAAACACATGTACACCATGAGTTGGTGCACTTTATATACTGTTCCATCGCTAGACAGCAATACCCATCAGGGCGCACAAAGTAAGAAACGGCTGTCTTTCTTACACATTTGCACATGAGTGAAAACCAACACAAGTTCTTGAGTTTAGAGCTTACAGCAAATTGTGGCCCCCGTGGTTTTGTGAACCCCGGGCCACTATGAATGGCTGCTATCGCCTGAATGCACTGCAGTGAATCCCCACGCTCCATGCGGCAGTCTCAGGGGAGTCCAAAAAGCTGAAGCGACAATGTGAACGTCTCAAAAAAATCAAGAATCCTTGATCACGGATGAAACTGCCTGGAGAAAAAAAAATCTTTAAATTATTATACATTTTTTTGTTGTTGTAAACTGGCGCTATTTTTCCATGTAAAAAACAGTGAGATCCATGTAATAACAGGAGAAATTTGACAAATAGAGTGTTATCAATAACAGTGTCCACAAAAGTATTTTCTAAAATTGACTGAGGCTCATTTATATTGAACACCCCCTCCCCACCAAATATAAAAAAGACAGGCAGCTATTTTTTCATCTAGTTGAACTGCGCAGATGGAGAAAAGATAATTCAGTACCAAAAATAAGTAACTTTTGTTGCAACAATGGTTTTATTAAACATTCCAGTTTTTAAAAAATCTCTAAAAGAAGAATGCTTATATCCCATATAATAATTGGAAAGCTGTGTGGTTTGTGTATGTTCATGTGGATGCATTACGTATGCATATACACAAACCCCCCCAAATAAATTGAAATTAAAACCTATTTGACCACCCCAACATGCTGTGTCTGTTTTTCTTTAAATGTTCATTTTGTTTCAGCGTTCAAGTCTGTACAAATGAAAAAAAGATGAATGAAAACAAAGGATATTTCTGCTCACCAAATAGCAGTCGTGCACCTCCTAAATTATAGCACCTCCCCAGCATCTCCTTTTAACATTCATATGTATTCCCTCTCTACCGTTCTCTCTCTCTATATATATATACACACACACACACCCATATGTCAAGAGGAAGGAGGTACTTGTTGCAGCGTATTTAACTGCGTAATGTGAGCAAGTGGTTGTATCAAAGGCCACATTTTAGTCTCCCATGGTGTCTGCAGTCCTATATCAGTGACTGTAGTAACATTACATTGTAAACGTATGATCCAGAGTTTCAATTGGTTTACTGTGAAATTAAGGAATAAGATATTTTTGGAATGTTGCACGACATCCAGCCGTGTGTCTGTGGTGCAAGATTTGCCCTACAACATTTTACTGTATATTAAGAAATATTAAAAAATTAAGTCACTCCTCAACCTCAAACAGGTATGATTTGTCGGAATTCAGACTTGCTTCTAGTTCATTTCGACTGGTTTTTCATCATTTCAACATATAGTTTGAAGGGTTCACTACTCATATTGAAGTAAACATTATTTCTGATATTTTATTTCTGAAGGATGATTACATAACCATCTGTACTCCCATGGAACCAGATTTGGTAGTATTGTTTGAAAATTGTGCATTTGTAGCAATTCTTGAAGTACGCACAGGAGCTACCCTGGTACTATAGTGTATGCATCTGGCCCACAGGTGTCAAACTACAGTCCTGCAGTCAGGTCTGCTGGTTTTTGGGGTGTTCTTTTAAGTCTTTGATTGACAGGAAAACACAAAACCCTGGTCTAATCACTGAAGGAAAATTCAAGCAAACAGCTCCCGAATGCCCCCTGCTGGACAGAATAGTAATTTGCAACGTGTTTACAAAACCCGGAGGTGTTTGAAACTATCGTATTTCTTTCTGAGGAAACATTTGGTTCAGATTAAAAACATTCACAGAAGGGTGTACATCTCATGCAAAAGACGTAATTTGTAACAAATTTGTTTTTCTTATGGAGTGTTGGTTTCAGATTTCAGAGATTGCTTTTACAACCATAAACTTTTTTGCTTTTCCGATAATTGCTAAGAAATTCTGAGCTACATATGCAAAACTGCAGGTACTGTTGACATTATAAATGAAATTCATACATTTATTACTATACCATAATATTCTGGCACAATTTATGTCATTTCCCAGTTGAATTTCTATTTGACCCATAGACATCATCCAATGAGTTTGGAGGCATTTGCTTGAACTTGAGCAAGTAAGATGCTTCTGTATACTACAGAATTAATTATTCTGCTGCTATCAGCAGTTGCATCATTAATGAAGACAAGTGAGCCAGTACCTGTGGCAGCTAACCACGCCCAAACCACCTGGTGGGGGGGGGGGGTTGGTTGTCGCTCAGGATCTTGGGCAGCTCCTTTTGGCCTCCACACTTTTCTATTGCCATAATTCTCATGCAAGTGAATCTTGGTCTCATCTGTCCACAAGACTTTTTTCCAGACCTCTGCAGGTTGTTTTAGGTACTTCTGGCAAACTGTGGGGGGTGTATAAAAAGTGATGTAATGCCTATGTGGTGAAACCAAAATGTATAACAATGACCTTTATAAAAGCTGAGAATCTGCACTTTAACCGTATGTGAATTGTTTGATTACAAATCTAACATAGTACAGAACCAAATCAAGAAACTACATGTTTTTGTCCCAAACATTATGGAGCTCACTGCATATATACATATATATATATATATATATATATATATATATGTGTGTGTGTGTGTGTTTGTGTGTGTGTGTACGCTAAGCAATGCTAAGCGAAATTTATCCATGCCTTCTCAGTGTAGTTCATGTATGCAGTGCAATGAAGCTCAACAAAGTAAACATAAACAGTTGTTTGTTTTCATGAAATGAAGTGCCACTGTTTGCATGGTTATGGTAGATTATTGAAAAACAGCATCCCCTGGTGCTTACCCAAACATGCATACATACATTGATATATACATATACATACAGTACTGGCACACATTATGGAAACTATATGCTCAAAAAAATGTAATACTATTTTTTAAAAGATTATCTGTGCCCTTTCTTCTGTTGTCATTTCTCAGAGCCATTTAATAATCCATCTGAATAAATGTATTCAAAACAGTTATCTTCATGACCACAAGTACAAATTACATTTATGTGACCTTCAATAATTTGTGTAAAGTGTACGAGCCAAAAAAAGGTTATATTTGCATGAAAATGATCACGTTATGTAGAAAATTGCTGGATAAAGAAATACATGTTCAAGCTGATTATAAAATTTAAAAAAAAAAAGATACGTTAGACTGCTCAGTTGTATAGGTATGAACAAATACATTTAGGAACAGGTAATGGTTTTATTACTTGTTTAACACAAATGCTAATTGTTTTATTTTTCATGTTGGTATTACATTTATTATATATTATATTTATTATGCCGAAAAGAAAAACTCTTGTAAAATATTTCCATAATGTAACAGTAAAAAAAAAAACAGGAAAACACACACACACACACACACATACACAAATAGACACTTTTTAGTGGTTAATTCAGCATTAATAAACAACTCCAAGACTGTAATGCCCAAAAAGATCAATAAAGGTTTGGCTTAAAATCCAGGTCTGATATTCTGAGAAAAAATGTGCCCGAAAAAGATCCTTGTGTGAAAGCTGAAAATGTATACCAATCCTATAGTGTAGTGGTAAGATTATAAATTCATAATATTCTTTCATTGGCTGTATGTCATTTTCCATGTACGAATCCATATAGGCAAAACATTTCGATTATTATTATTATTGTCAATAAAGGACGGTATAGTACGTTCTGTGGAACGACGTGTAGATAGTAAGGGGGGAATAACCGTTGCATTAGTTATACACATTTATTATGAGTATAATTCAGGTGGTGCAAAATAGTCCTTGGCTATATACATAAATACGCCCGTTGTTTTAGGAAGGTTCGTCAAATTCTGGGAACGTTAATATTTTTTTCACAGTACCGAATTAGATTGCAGCTACAATAAACAAACACCTTTGCGCAACTTCACAGATACATTCAACTAGTCGCGAGTAGAAATATCGAGAATGGCTTCCATGAACTTGTAGTTCTGAACGTAACACTCCTGCAGTGCTGCTTTACGTCGTGAACTCCCTTAACCATACTGCATTGCGTATGGCAGCATGTGGTTGGGGTCGTAAATACAGACCGTGCACATTCCAGGAAGCATTGCACCGCGGTATTTCGTAGGGTACAGCCAGTGAATCCTTTGCGAAACACCTAGGAAGATGAAGTTTATGCCTTTGTAAACAGATAACTGCTGACATTCATTGACTACCTACTTTTAACAAGATATACATTTCCTCCTTACCATAAACATTATTTCCTATTGTATAGCTAAGATATATTGCGTGCACGCTTCCCTTTGTAGATATTTCTCACTGCTTTACGTGAGAAATAACAACTTAACATCAACAGCTTCTGTCAAGAAATCTCGCAGATAAAGACTGCTTCTAGTAATTTACGACTGCGAACACTTTCGCTGCGGTTGACTGTTGACCATGGCAGCACAGTTCAGTGGCGTATCTCAAGAAAAACTACGACAGTGGAAACAAAAAGCCGGTGGCTATATAGACGAAGCCAAGGATAAGCTCAATGCTCTTAGTAAAGACATATGGAACTGTTCAGAGCTTGCTTATGAGGAAAAACTGTCACACGACAGACTTGTACGCTTCTTCACCGACGAACAGGGATGGACAGTAGAGAGTCACTACAAACTGGAAACAGCATTTCGGGCGACTTGGGGACCCGTTGGTGGCAAAGAGGGCGATGTCATTGTTAATGTTGGTATGCTTTGTGAATACGATGCATTGCCCGGCATTGGACATGCATGCGGACATAACCTTATCGCAGAAGTGGGTGCTGCAGCAGCCCTCGGCCTGAAGGGTTTGCTGGAAAGTATATCGGATTGTCCTGTGCGCATCAAGGTAAGATGTGTGGACAATTTTTTCCAGTTAATTATTGTATTTAGTAGCCTGTATAACACCATAAAGTACGTTGTAATCTTTAAATTCTTCTGCCCAATTCTTTCCCTGAAGCGTTACGTTACAGTAAGGCTTTATTTGCATGTATAGCGTTTCTATCGAAAATCTACGTATAGCATTTGTTGTTTAAGTGAACTTTCCTTATTTTCCAGAGAGTATACTTTTTAATCCTAAAAGAACACACTTTTGTCCTTCGTTGAAGTGGATTGAGTCACAGGATTGAATTTTGTATTATTTTGAATAGCAAAATTACAGAAGCTAAGTAGGCTATACATTAACCATTCATGCCACAATATAACTAGTTTTGTTTTGTTCATCTTGACTTGAACAAGCTTTTTATTTGCCTGAACAAGGCTTTTCTCTAGGGGGAAGACTGCAAGCTTCTGACGATCGGGTTGGGGCATCTTGCCTTCAGCTGTAGTCCTAAAGCGCAACGCTGTGAAGGTTCTGTCATGCATCTTAGCAGTCTATAGAGTCAAAAACACCATCACATAGAGCTCTTTTAAAGTTGTTTCATCGTCATTCCATGTTTGGAACAGCGGATTGTTGCATTCATATGATGTCAATTTAAAATGAGGGGGCAGGCAAATAATAGTACTGCACACACTGCATTGTAGCGTATTGCGAGTATGTTAGTAGGGGTTTGACTAATGAGCTTTTGCGTTATAATATTTTTGGATTGTGGCACCTTCAAACGGGTAAAATGTCGTTAGATTTTGTGCAGCCAACTGGGTTGTTTGTCATTCTTCTACATCATACGTCACTAATCTAGTTATCATTTTGTGCATTTGTTCAAAGGTTAAACCCCTGTGGTTATTATTGTAGGAGAGCTTGTAAAACATTTATACTGAAAACGTCACAGTGTCTAGAGCAGAGTACTGCAGTCTTATTCATGGTCAACTTATTTATTGTCAACTCTCCATATCACTGCTTTAAGGCAATGTGACAGTTGATCTTGGCAGCATCAGTACTGGCAGTACATATAAAATGCATTAATTGCAATGTAAGTGATTTTTAAGCACATTTTTCTGTCCATTGTTTCTTTCAGAAGAATAAATATGTTAAAAGTCAGTTGGGAATGATGTCATCCCAGACATCAGGTTTCTCATTGATGGTTTCAGTGTAAAATTTATGTTACCTGAGGTTAGACTTAGATTACAGTGATGTGCAGTCTTTCCCTCAAAACTGTAATTGAGGGCTGTTATGATCACGTCTGTACTGACATCATACAGTATGTATCAGAACTAACCAACATACTGTTTGATATAGTAAACAATACACATCATTGTAGCTACAAACAGGAGTACTGGTAGTTACAACCGTGGGTTATATATATTAAGTTACATATAAAATAACTTATTAACTACATATATATGTGTCAATATGTATGTAATGACATTGAAACCACTTTTGGAAGGGATGTGTGCTTTAGTGGAACAGGAACACAAACAGGATTTGTGTGGCTGACTTAAGATTTTGAGTGCGCATTCATTTTCTGCTGCGTCACGTCCATGGAGAGGTGCACAACCTCGCAACTTCAAAGCGAACATTATAGGTATTTGTAATATGTCCTGCACGTTACTTAGTAACATAAAGTACATCTTACACTATCTAGTCACACAGTAGGATATTACTAAGGAAGAAATTCAGATTTTGGGACTTCATTAAGACCGCAGCGGATTTGAATCTATGACCATCGAAATGTCTCATTCTCTAAGTCTAATGTTAACTTTTTAATGAGGAGAATGGACATTCTTCCTGGAGTGGCTAGGACCTGTATGTATATAGAGACAGCACGTATGCAGTAATGACTTCTATACTGTAGCTCTCAGTAGAAGTTCATAAAGAGACTACTTTAGAGGGGCACGGCATTCGAAGAGCGAGCCTCCCCATACCTAAGTGACTGAACGCCCTCCTGTCTTCTTTCTCTAGGTGACGGTGCTGGGAACCCCCGCAGAGGAGGTCGGCGGGGGCAAGATCGACTTGATTCAGGCTAGGGCCTTCGAGGGAATGGACGTGGTGTTCATGGCCCACCCTTCCCAGGAGGATGCCCCTTACCTCCCTGATGTGGCTGAGCACGAGTAAGTGTGCATCATCACACTGATCACAAATATTGGCTTCCACTTTGAACTTGGGATATATTAAACATACTCAGGGATTTAAGTGTATGTAGAAATGTAATAAAAATGTAACAGATGATTCTGGCCATGTTTTATAAAATGGAAAACAAAGAATACTGGCTTATTTATTGTTCTTGGGAAGAACCCAAGTGAACAGAGTAAGCTATGCTAAATTTATTTTCAAGTTTTTGTTAAAAGCAAAGTTGGTTAAATTCTGAATTCATGTCATTTGCTTGCTGCTGGCAATACTTGCACCCAGCTGGTGCAATAGTAAAAGCATAAATTGCTCCACACAGCTCAGCATAGACATGACCCTGGTAACAGTGTTGCTATAACACCATGTACACCAGTCCAGAGTATCCCAGTGCTACACTGATGGGTTTATTTTTAGAGAACAGGATTATTGGTCTGTTTGCTTGAAATGCAGCCATAGGTGGAGGCAACATATCATCTAGAACATTCTGAAGTCAAAGAGCCATTCATAGACAGAAACTATGAGCTCCATTCATACTGTATTACTGCCTTAACAATTACAGTTCTAAGTTTATACCAGTCTATTTGAGCAACTTGCTTGTGGAAGGTACCACTTCCCTCTGCCTGTGACAATCTGAGAATGGATTGATAATGGGCAAATCTTTTCCGGATGAACACAAAATGGCTTGGACTTAATGGCTTTAAACCTACCCCACCAATAAGACCTGGATTCAATCAACAATCACAGTTTGAGGACTTCAACAGTGACCAAAACTAACTTGCCGGGCTTTGATTGTATAGAAAAGCTTTCACGCTAATTTCATTTCAAGTCAAATTTAGGAGAAGTGTGGATTGAGTCCAAACATAGCGCTCTGACAGAGTAAGGGGACCTGCCCAGTGAGCGAATCATCGGCGAGGGCTCGACACGTATTGGCGTTTATGGCCGTGTGTTTGCGAGGCCCGAGGAGTTCTGAGTAACCTGTCTCAGAATAACCCCGCAGCGTCGGGGCGCCGCCCCCCTCCCCGGTTTTATTTTCAGCGTGACGGTGAAGTACCACGGGAAGGCCTCGCACGCCGCCGCCTACCCCTGGGAGGGGGTCAACGCGCTGGACGCAGCTGTCCTGGCTTACAACAACCTCTCTGTGCTCAGGCAGCAGCTGAAGCCCGACTGGAGGCTCCACGGTGAGGCCATCTCCAGCTGGGCAGCGTAGAGTTGGCACGAGCTCGCTGCAGCACTGAAACAGTATTTTAAGGCGATTAAACTGTGGTAATGATTAATTCAGATTCGATCTTGTACCTTATCGAACCTGTGCTTCACAGTTGTTCCGCTGACCTTTGGTATGCACTTATTGCGCGTCGCTGTGGATAAAAGCGTCAGCCAAATAAATGTAATGTAATGATAACGTGTTTTCCATTGTGCAGTACAGTGGACTTTGCTACAAACTTACCTGTTTGGAAGTCACACATTAGTGCATCAAATTAACCTGTTTGGGAGTCATTACGCATTAAAAACCACATTGGACTGTTAAACATCAAAGACTAACCCTTGTGCTAAACTAACCCTTTCCCAAGCTCCTAAGCATAGTGCTAATCTTGCCTCATCCCTAACACTTACGTTGTTTTTCTCTGAAAAAAGTATTTAACTTAACAAATGTCAAAATATATAAGCATATACACGTATAAATACCAGAAATCCAAGAGCTCTCCCATGTGATTCTGTACTGTAGGTATCATTAAGCATGGTGGGGTAAAGCCCAACATCATCCCAGCCTACTCTGAGCTGGAGTTCTACCTTCGCGCCCCCAAGCGTTACGACCTGCCAGTCATCAGAACCAAGGCAGAGATGTGCTTCAGATCTGCCGCCATGGCAACTGGTTGCCAGGTATGCCTGAAGTGCTGGATGGAAAATATAAAATCACAATATTATAATCTCGTGACCACTGGTAATACTATACACATATGTGTATTCGGTATGTAATATGCAGTTTTACCACTTTTTAGAAATATACATACGTGGTATACATGGTATATCCCCCATGAATGACCATTGACCAGTCAACAAATTCAGCAAAACGAGGTGAGCTATAAAAAATAAAGCCGTTGTTCCTCTTCTTCTCCGCTGCTTTCTGTAGGTGGAGATGCAGTATGCCAAGCACGAGTACCATAATATCCTCCGTAACACCACCCTGGACGGGCTGTACCAGAAGAACGGAGAGGCCCTGGGTATTGACTTCACCACAGACCAGGAGGTGTTGACGATGTCCTCTGGTAAGAGGAAACCGCCGGGCGCTTCTTCCCCGCTCGTACGACAACAAGAAAGGGGATACAACCATTTGAAAAATGTGTTTACAGTACTACTGCAGGGCCATCGGTCTCGGGTTTCAGATGAGTTGCACTGGCACGAGAGAACACGTGGTAATTGGTGCACAGCTTGCACCTGCTGCAAGGAAATATTTAGGTCAGTGGTTACAACATGCTGCCATGAGGGGGCGCTTTGCCTTCCCGTGCGCACTCGGGTCACATGTGGACATTTTCAGCAGCCGCTGCCAAAATGGAAAGAGAGGCTGCAGCCTGAAATGTCTCAGTGGATACTCTAGCTATTGTGAGACAAATCCCTGTGACTGTGTCTGGTGCAAGCTTCCTGGCTGTGACGCGTTCACTGCAAGGCAAGCATATTTTACTGCAGTGTCTGCCTGAGCAGTTAGTTCATGTTATTTCAATGGAAAAGAGACTGATTGTAAGAGGAACTGGTGTTAGGTGTAATGAAAAGGGAACCCACGGGGATGCTGTATCCCTCAGGCGTGAACAGTGCACATCCTTTAAAATGTCTGAATACAACCAGCCACGAGGATGGAGTCATTTTCTCATGTTATGTTTTTGCTTTCAGGTTGCTTTCTTTTTTAAGACAAAAGCTGAGTAGAGTGACAGCTAAAATCTTGTGCGATCTCCCGCAGGCTCCACCGATTTTGGAAATGTGACTTATGTCGTTCCTGGGATCCACCCCTACTTCTACATTGGCTCTGAGGCCCTGAATCACACCGAGGAGTATACTGTTGCAGCTGGTATGTTTAGACACAGAACAGATGCGTCCGTTTTTCTGCCAAACTCCACTGGCATAACCAATAAGCTCTCTAAAGGGTGTAGTCTTTCATCCAAAAAAATAGGAACCATAGTCTATAGGAGGGTTACTCAACTTCAGGTCCTGCATGCTGCAATATTTGCAGGTATTTGCTTCAACTGTATACTACACCACCAGCTAACTTCCTGAACCAGGGAGGTAGATTAATGAGATCGTATGGTGTAGTGCATGGTTGGAGCACATTTGTGAGGACACTATGGCCCGCAGGACTTGGAGTTCAGTAGCGCTGGCCTATAGTACATGGCAACTTTATGTAGAATTGACCAATCAAAACACATTTCACGGCCTTACTCTTTGAAAGTGTTCCGTGTTTTTTCCTTGTAAAGTTTGTCCTCTGAGGTGTTTGTTTTGGTGGTGTTTCCTAAATGCTGCAGGAGCTGAGAATGCCCAGTTCTACACCCTGCGGACGGCCAAGGCCCTGGCCATGACCGCCCTGGACGTGCTGTTCTGCCCCGGAATGCTGCAGCGGGTTCGGGAGGAGTTCAGCGAGGCTGTGCTGAAGGAGGAGAGGGAGAGGAAGAGGAGGGAGAGCGGAGAAGGCCCACAGCCGAAGCACTGCGGGGGGGCGGCCGGGCTGCGCTGAAGCGGCAGTGGCAGCGGCAGCGGCACCGTCCGCCACGGCACTCCACATGCACACCCCCCGCCCCTCGGCTCGTTCCATTCTCAGTAAGACCACTCTGTCCTCACAACCAGATTCGCTCGCAAGCACGTGCAGGTCCTACTCCTTTTCAGTGCCAACTTCTGCAAAATCGGCAAAATGTGACAAAAAAAAAAATCAACACTACGCTTTGAATTTTGTGTGAAAATTAAGTAGGGATGCACCGAAATGAATGAAATTTTCTGGCCGATACTGATTTCCGATTATATGGGGTGGTGCAAATTGCTAGTTAATCAGCAGATGCCGATCATTGGCCGATATATCGCCGTATCTCTAAAATTAAGGACAAATGTTCATTTAATTCAGACCTCTGTATTTCTGTCCTTCCATATCTGTTGCAGCTCTGCAGGTATACTTGCCAGGCAGCTCAGTGAGGTTTGAAAACCAAATTATCATATGTAGTATATGGTACTGGCACTGGCACTGTGATTGAAGAAGTTTAGTACTTTTACAACTGATCTGTGCCCTTTCTTCTGTTGTTGTTTTTCAGAGCCATTTTCATCTGTGAAAATGTAGCCTATTGCTGTTATCTTCTTGACCATGAGTAGTAATGACATTATGTGACCATCGGTAATTTGAAATAACATATACAAGCGATTTTTTTTGTGTGTTATAATTTTATGTAGAATACAGGACAAATAAATACCTGTCCATGCTAAAATTTCCAGTAATATACATTGTACTGCTCAATTATGTTGGTGTGAACTACTATGAGCTAATGTATAGTAGTTTTTTTTTTTAAAAACAAACAAAAATGCTTATTATTTTTTCACTTTTGTTTTATGTTGATATTACATATTACATTTATGACAAAAAGAGAAATTGTTGCCAAATATTGCATTAATCGTCAAACAAGCTTGTTTAGAAATGCAATGTTTCTATAATTTGTGCCAGTACTGTAAGTCTTTTGGAGGGGTGCAAAACCGCTATGCTAACATTTGTGCAAGCCTGTAATGGGGGTACAATATTTCACAATAAAATATAAGCACCCTGAATAATAGCATCTGCTAAAAAAAAAAAAAAATATATATATATATATATATAGATTATCACAGTCACCCCATGTTTCAGCAGCACCCAGCGAGGTCATAAATACAATGTTGACAGGATGGTAGGACTTATTTGATGGTTGAAACTCATGGTACTACCACTCAAGTGGGTATAAGCGCTTGTGTGTTTGTACAGGCAATGTAAAAACTGTTCAGGTAGAATGTAATGTTTCATTAAGCTATACCGTTGAATGATAACACTATTAATTGAATGCTATCTTTTAATAAAGCATTGCAAAAAAAAAACCATTTTGCTTGATTTCATTTTTCCAAGTCTTTACAGGTGGTCTGTGCTAATGTGTTAGTCTCACAGGATTTTGCCCTTGAAACCATAACTTATCTGAATTTCCCTGATTTGCATGAAGAATGTTTTAGAACCTGTTTTCAGTTAAGCTCGTGTTTGAGAGGTTTTCCCAGTAACATATTTTTCAGAGTAGGACTCATATAACTCTAATTATGTTTACATATTTTTGTAGCTTTTCCCACATTTTTCCTAGATGATGGTGTTTGGGCAATCAACTATAAAAAGTCTCTTTTTTTCCTGTCGGTGTTCAGGCTGGTTAGTTTTGTCATTTACCAATGCCAGGTGAAGAAAACTGCATACAAATAGTTCTTGCCAGTTACTGGTTTTATTTGCTGTTTTTATCCTCTGGTGTCTTTAACAGTACGTTGTATAGAAAAGTAGGAAACTAAGCAGAACGCTACTGTTCTATGGAATGAATGTCTCTATAATACAGCCACAACATGATACAAACTGTCAAACTGTTAAAATAAAATGTTTTTACTTGGTATATATTGCACAGAAAAACTAAAAAAGTGACTTGTTAAAAAAAGTATCAAAAATGGCTTAATGTAACATGTATTCAATAATGGGCACATGATCTCCACGCATATTTTAAAAAAATGATAAACAAAAATGTGTAGGTAAGATTATTCTTGATTTACATATTTATCTCATCATATGGCCCCATACAGACAGTAATTAGGCCTGCTAAACATAACAGGGTTCTTCAATAATGTACTGTGGAGAAAGACAAGGCAGTAATTCCTTAAGTATCCTCAAGGGAGCTTATCGTTTCCAACAAAAAATGCAATGTGTTTTTGGGAAATCTGAATTCTGTCAGACTAGCAGAATGCATATTGACTATGAATGCATGAATTTGCCATGCACAATAAATGAAAGATTTCCAGTATATCCAGTTTTGAGATAATAGTTTTGAGCTTCCATTACGCAAATAGATTTTTGGTCTTATCCATGAAAATAGCCACTTTGAAACAGGTGTCTTGTGCTTATTTGGTGACTGGTGTGTAATGATTGAATGAATGGTTTTAAAAAACTTTCTTTAAACAGTACAGTAGCTCAGTCAGTCAGTTTTGATCAAAAGATGTGTCGTGTTTAGTTAAACACTTATTCACTTATTCAAGCTTATTCAGAATTATTTTTCTTAAGTTTGTGAAAAAATAAAATTTTGAAGAAAAAATAGGATTATAGAGAGGTATTTGTAAAAAAAAACTGCTGATGAATTAGTGTCAGCAAGTAATAAACTTTCAGAACATAAATATGACTAGCATTGCATACATCATCTTAAATAATAAAACATATATGTGACATATTTGACTTGCATAGTTTACGTTTTAAATTTTGCTTGATTCATCACATCAACTCACATGTTTTACTCCATGGCTTGGTGCAAAGCTGAGAGTTGTTCAAGTGTTCAGGTTCAAGCGAAATTATTTGCAATGCAGAGAAGAATACTGTGATTTGCTGACTTGTTATGTTTCTATGTTCCATATTCCTTGACAGTGTGTCATGAAATAAATGCAAGTCTAATTCTTAACGTCAACATAAAAGTCATGTTTTAATGTTTGAGCCTGATTTTGATGAAAATGTGTTTTTTTTATTATGAGTATGAATTATTTTTCTCTTTGAAGTTAACATCATGTAAAATGGTGCTGAAATGATATGACTATAATAGTCAATTATATCATCCAAATAAAAAAGTAATATTAAAAACAATAAATTAATAGAAAGATTCACTAAAACAACTATTATACACAAGATTTCGGCATTTCATACCCATATCCATACCCATGAATACCAGCGCATGATCTCTGAAATACACCATCTGCTTCACACCAAGTTAAACCGATCAAATACTATTAATAAAAAGATCAAATGAATCAAATCGTTCATGTAAAATGCCATTTCCTCCCTTTCATTTCGAGAATTTACAGCGCAAAACTCTTTCAAACATACACAAGGGTACAAATGTAGCATTATCAAGACTGAGTTTTAAAAAAAACAAGATTCTTAACTTGTATCCCAAGTACATGGTCTTGGTTTGCTGGAGCATCTTGGGCCGAGCGAGGCGATGTGTTATGAGTAGATGGACCAGTAGATGATGTTGAAGAGGGTGTAGGCACCGGGGAAGATGACCCGAGAGTACTTGTCTATGGCGTGCGTGTCGATCCACACGCTGGCGTAGCTCCGGGGGCTCTTCCCCACCACCCCCGTCCGATCGTCGGCCAGCGCCAGCTGCACCAGGATCCTCTCGCGCTTGTCGCCGTTCTCCTCCGGCATGCTGTAGTTCCCCGTGGTGTTGACGTCCACGTCGCTGTAGCTGCTGTGCATCAGGGCGGAGGTGTGCGGCATGCCGCAGGTGCAGGGGAGCTGCAGGCGGGAAGCGGGGTCGGGCAAATTACAGCGAAATTAACGACGGCGAGAAAGCTTTTCCTCTGCTCAATATCTGTTTCGGCTCTTTTTACAAGCTGATAGCTCGGGCATAAAGTAAGTGTTTCATTGAAGAGTCTAACGGTTCAGGCCTGAGGCCTCTGAACTGTGAACAGATTTTAGTAGTAAAAGGAGTATTTCCAATAATCAGGAAAACCTGATAAATGACGTATGTATCTTTCATCAAAAAAGATGATGTCAATAAATGCCTGTGTCTACTGGATGTTGAACACAAGTGTTAAATGCACATTGCTCTGATTACAAATCAAAAGCCCAAATTTTCTTTTCATGGTCTATAGTATACGTGCTGCTTCAATGAAATCAGAGGGGTTTGAGAGTATTTAATTTACCTGGCCCCTTTGTCGGTTGGTGGCAAGTGCACATGAGTATGCAAAGGCTCATTCCAAATCTCTTACCCTGTCTCTCAGCTTCCTCTCCTTGCGCTCCTGCACTGTGGTCAGGTAGTTGACTGCGGCGTACTCTATCACTGATAGAAATACGAACACGAAGCTGACCCAGAGGTAAATGTCCACGGCCTTGATGTAGGAGACCCTGGGCATGGAAGCGTTGACCCCGGTAATGATGGTGGACATGGTGAGCACCGTGGTGATACCTGGAGGAGGATGACCACACCCCTCTGATTAATACATTCAAAGACCTTTAGCATCAAGATGTCTCATCACATTCAACATTTAAAGCATACTCTTCATCCCATTTCCTGTTTTAAATACCACAATACCCACACCCCAAAAGTGCATAGAAGCCACAACGAGAGTACAGTTCCACCATCTCTGACAGAGCTAACACCCGCTGTTTGGTGCTATCTCTACTGTCCACCAAAGCCTGTTTGCATGAACAGTGAGCTCCACCCTACCCAAAGGAACCCTGGCAGGAACCGCGCGGCGGTCGATCCAGAAGGAGACCCAGGACAGCATGACCATCAGCGTGGCGGGAAAGTAGGTCTGCAGCAGGAAGAAGAAGATGTGCCGTCGCAGGGTGAAGGTGATGTAGAGCCGATTGTACCATCCTGAGGGAGGAGAAGACAGCAGTGAGCGCAAGTGGGAACATTCCAAACACAGGAAGTCAATCTGCATACACACTGTCTGCACAGTCAGGTTTCGGTTGGAAGAAAAAGCCGCCTGGGCACGTCGGGCATTGCTCGGCAGTACCTGTGCTGCTGTAGAACGCCAGCTTCGTGGTAGTGTGGAACTTCTGGATGAGAAACTGGGAGAGTGAGATCTTTTCATCGGTCTTCAGGGATTCGTTGCCTTTTTTCCAGTAGAGCATCAGGTCGTCCTCCGTGTACGCATCTGAAACACAGCCGTCACACACGACTTTCGCCTCCTTGGGCACAAAAAAGCCAGCGCACTTTAACATTGATATTAAGGTAAGAACCTTAAGACATTACGATAAGAAGCTGGGGCATTAAAGTAAAGAACTTGGGGCAGGCGGCAAATGTCGGCCATGAAAGAAACTCACAGCTCTCAATCTCCAGGGAGCAGGTCTGTGTGTCCAATGGGAAGCGGCTCAGGTCCATGTTGCACATGGCAGTCACTGTGACCCTTGGAGGACATGGCAGCATTAGTGACCAGTGGACTGAAACGCACGCAGGCAGCACAGACACTGTATCAACTGTAACTAACGGGTTTGGATTTAGTTCTTGTGTATGAGTTTCCGTGGCTCATCAATCATGATATACACTTAGCTCCCAATCCCAGTACAAGATATAAATCACATGACCCAATTGGAAAAGCAGACGCAAAGGAATGATACAAACTACTGTGCGTCGTATCACATTTCAGATAAATCCCGGGCACCGAAGACAATCGATGCGGTTGCAAAGAAGATTTGCGGAGCTTTTACACTGCTCTGCTCAACGAATGAGGAAAAACAAGGGAAGATAATCTCGCTCTGTATGTACAGATTTCTGAAAAGGAGACAAAACAGTTCACACACAAGGGGGTTAGAAGATCAAGCGCCCACAGTCTGCTCCAGCTGGACAAATCCCCAGGCCCACCCCAGAGATTACACCCCTCTGATCAGATTGCCTCTCTCCTCAGTGGGATATACCCCCAGACTGTATATCCTTGCCATTACAACATCCCATAATCTAAGCCATGTTTTGGATTATTCACGAACTAAGATTTTCATGCAACACACAATTCCCCTTCCGTGGGGCAGAAAACCTTCTTTGTCTGCAGATGAAAAGCCTTGGCTGAAGGTCGCTTCCCAATTGAGACAAATCAAAACAAATCTGTCCATCAGTCCATGCAGAGTGTGCTTCTATCCAACGGGGGGAGTGATGAGCTACTCCATCTTTCCATACCAATTTTACAAATATTCCACAAAAATAATACTGCAGTAATACTGCTTGTCTGCTCATACACAGACAAAGTTTTGGCCCTCATACAGCGTGTGCTTATTCAGCAATAAGGCTGTCTTGCACTGAGCCAATCCTAAGACCTTTAGACAAATGTCATAGGGGTGCACAAACTGTGACCTTGTGATGAGGTCACCCTCACCCCCATCCCCCACGCTGATTACCTCAGGCTGTAGAGAACCTTGCCATCAGGGAAAACGCGAAGCATGACATTGTCTGTGGTGGTGTCATGAATGAAGGACCTCTTGGAGTGGACAAAGAACATGTCAGGCACCCAGATTTTCCTGACCAACCGCCCATCGAAGGTCATGCTCTGGTTTGTGTTGCTGGGAAAGGACAGGCGTTCATCCTTCCAGTAGTGTCGCAGGTACAGGGTCATGGTGAAGTCCTGACACGCACACGCACATGCACACACGCACACACAGGCACACACACACACACACACACACACACAAGCAAATCTCTTTATCACTACTGCAGCTGTCTCCTGCCCCCCTGCTAAACTGCAGAACAGGGCAATCAGGTTTCATTGCATTACATTTGCATAGGCTTACATGGGTTATAGATAGCTAAATCTGACTCACGAACAGACATTGAGATACAGGGCATCTGAGCTATTCTTAATTCCATGTACAGTAGGTGCTCTCTGAGTATTTTTGGCAGTTCACACCTCTGTGTTATATAATATGGCCAGTTCTTAGCATTTGTCCGCCCTGTACTACACTCACTCTGGTGGTCTTAACTTATCTCAGAGCAAGCAAGAAGGTATGCATTCACATTTAGGGAAACTGTAACCATTAAGTGAAATTATATAAGTTCAATACTATACAGCATTCTGAAGACATGCTATTATATCAACATAGGTAATTTAAATGTACATTATAACATTGTTATACATTGTTACATTATAATGTAAATTAACATTACCCATGTTAATATAATATTTAATTTAACTCAAAGTTAGGTTTACTTTAGTTCAATTAGAATCATTTCCTGTATAAGATGGTCAGTTGTGACCATGTTATTCAGGAAAAAATGTATCTAACCAAATATGTTCCTGTATTTCTATTCATGTAATACAAATTACACTGTTTTCAATGTCATGCATGTCATTCATAAATCTGCAGTTATTGCACATGTTATTCAAGCTCTGAAGTCTGTGTGTAAATACAGCTGACTGTAAGTTAACAACATAATCACAATAATCATGCATGCATTTACTAAACATGATTTGATTTACTGAGCTGTCACAGTGAAGACCCAGCTTTAAATTCGGTGCTATTTTGTCTAAAAAGCACAAAAATCCAAATTCACATCAGATCACTTACCATGTCAACTTCAGAAATTGTGTCAAGACTTTCAACCTGAACATCTACGCCAACTGGAATGGCAGGTCCTGGAAAGAAAAGGATATTTGAAGAAATAGTTAAGAGAGGATGCCTTGGAGAACAGAGTTGTTAGCTGAAATGTACAAAAGAGATCCACAAAAAACACATTTTGAGTTTCTGCCGCACCTTTTCTTTTCCCCTTCACTGTGTTACATGAGGGCTGAATCTACATGTAGGTTATACATTAATGCTGTCACTAATCCTCCATATCATACAGAGCTGCTTTGTATCCCATAATGCCTAGCTCCACAAAGCCACGACCAAATCCCCGTATAACAGCTTTGACACAGATACATTTTAAAATTCATGATTATGTGCAGCATGCTCATTATCACCAGCAATGTTTGCATGCTGCCGCAAATCAAGCATTTTACAACCCGAGCTCCTGGAAAGAACTTAAACAGTCACCTCAGGTCAGATCGCACACAGACTTCTGACTGAGATTAGATACCACAGCAATCTGCTCATGGACTACAGCAGTGGGCCGGTGGTCATGTGACCACGATAGCACGGTCTCATAGAGACAGACTGTTCAGGAAAGCAGGTGGGTGTATGTGTGTGTGTGTGTGTGTGTTTGTTTGCATGCATGCGTGCACACAAGTGGATTTTTTATATCTAATTTAACTGGCAGACAAGTCCCTCTCCCCATTTCAATATATTTTCACGGAAATCAAGACAATTAGTATTTTTACAAGTTATATCTTTTGGATACAAGACTGCCGGAGAATATGGGTGCCAAGGACTTGGGTGCAGATCTGAGGCTGAGACTGATGCTGGTGTGCAATTACTCCCCAAACCAAAGCAGCGTAATCCCTCTGTAATTATGTAATGACTTTTTAAAATGTCACACTGCACTTACTCTGGTCAGGAGAGTCTTGCACAAACTCAGACCTCCACCAATCCTGATTATTTTACCATTAATGACCATCCTGTCTAAAAACACATTCAAAATTCACATTATTAGCATATGTTCGATGCACTCCCCTGCAGACAGATGTGACAGAAATCAAATTGGTGTTTGTGAGCTAGTAAATATTCAAAGTCACCAGCAAAGACATGTCTCCTATAAAAATTTAACTTTAGACTGAAACTGCATTGAAGCCCCAACAAGGTAATGGTTAAAGTCTTCGCAAAATAATCTTTCAAAGCAAGGCAGTTTTGCTTTAATTAAAAAATGAATTACACAGCTGAATAGCCTCACCTCCAAACCCAGGTCTCATGGTGAAGTCATGATCATCTACTCTGAGCAGCTGTTCGGATTTCGTCATGTAAGCCTTTGTTATATCCGGACTTCTTTTCAGGATAGGGCTAAAGGGAAGAAAAACATGGCATTCGTTTTAAGGAGCAAGGCAACTTTCTGAAACAAGAAGTGAATGTTCAGTCAGTTAATAATGGTCTTCGTTTCCACAGGTGTTCCATTGCTAAAAAGGAACAGTTCACCACTTTGTTGCTTCATGAAAACAAACTTTGTAGGCTTTACTCTGACATTGTAGATTAGTCATGGTGCAAAGTTATTCTTCTGGCTCTACGTGGCTGTCTTTTTATTGTAAATTATCAGGATGACAATATTAAGTCTGACAATATGCAAAGGGAAACTGCTTCAAAAGCAATAGTCTTGACAAAAGCCTGGAACAAAAAGTTGATGCAATAAAAGCAGAGATACCAAAACATCTGTGGGAATACTGTATTGACTCCTGAACATTTTTTTATTCAGGGATATTTACTTCCAGCATTATACAAAAAACTAAGTACACATGCTAACCACCTTCTGAAAAACCAAAACCAAGAATTCCAGACTTGTACGCCCTGTCCTAAAAAGAATGTATTGAGAAACTGTGTGTATCGCTCTGTGATCAATAGGAATAGCATTTCCACTGTCCAGATGTGCTTTCTTTCCCCTTTTCCGAGAGACTGCCTGATTCTGTTCAGAAAGCACGCATCAGATTTTCGTTCAAGCTTTTAATGAATTCTGGATGACAGAGTTAGATTCATTTGACTCACCTGCCGGATTTGTGACCGCCCTCTCCCTCCCTTTGTGTTTCTCTTCTTGATCTGCTCAAGAAAAAAAGACAAAAACATGAATCGTCAAGATGGCTGGAATATGCCAGCACTTTTTGTTTTCCTGTGCTTGCTATTTCTTATTATGGAGCACAAAATAAATTACATCAAAGTCATACACAACTGTTTTGTGCTTTACAGGTACTTGCATTTACATCAAAATGAAAATGAAGTGTATGCGATTATACCAGAATTTAAAAAAAGAAAGTGTTTATATGACTGGAAGATCATCCAATTGAAAGACTGCTGTAGCCAGGTCTCATAATCCATCACAGCTATGCATTGTGATACATTTTGGGGGGGGGGGGGTCAGGATCTCAAAAACAGACATTTCACATATTTTTCAGAAATACTTAATATCTGTTAGTGTGTGTTAATGTGTATATTCACCTCTCCTTTTAAAAAAACATAATACTGTCAAGCTGAGACCAATCACCTGTTTAGATTTATTTTTAAAAAGCATTATGGTTTAGAAAAATCACAATATATTTTCCGTACAGTATGTTCCGGTGAAAAGAGACTTATTCTCATACATATGGATTTCATTACTCACTAAACCCCAAAGCCATGTCTTCAGATTATGGTTTCATATGATTTGTGCTTTCATGGAGTTTGGTAGGTTCAAAAAATCCAATCTCAGCCGTAAATCAATCCAGTATACATTGCGAAGAGGCTAAAATTAAAGCTTCAGATAAGTAAAAGCACAGAAGTATAAGTGTATTAAAAGAATTACGCATTATACACCAGCCAATAGTAGAGAATGCCTACAGTTGCCAGGATTATCTTTCGTCTTTCATCTGTGCAGAGAGGTACAGCTATCCAACGTTTAAAGTGGGTGATACATTTTTGATTTCACCACGAGTAGCATCAATGTAATAACAATTTACTTTTATGGAAATAACCTTTAATTATGGTACAATAATGCCTCAATAAGCATAGAAATGATGCAGCATGCTACTTAGCAAATACAGACCACTGCAGCTGATCTACATGTACATTTATTCATTCGGCAAGTGCTTTCTTAGTTCTCTAAATACTATTTTTCTTAGGTTTCACTGTACACTGTTATTTCTGCTTACTCAGTATTGGCCGACCTGCATTGGCAACAGTCAGCAGGACAATTGACTTACAGAAATGTTTTCCCAAATCGCTTGGGTAACACCTGCATAAACATTCTGTGTCCTTTCAAAGACAGAGTAGCACTGATATTACCATTCAGACCACACTGGCTCCACTTTAATTATGATAATATCCTGCAAGGTCAAAAGAGATTATAGGTGACTGAGTTCTGTTAGCATGCAGGGATTTTTGCCCATGCGCTGACCAAATCCGCTAACGCAGAGGGGATACCTGGGAAGTCTTCTTTACTAAACCCCAGGAAACAGTGTAATATCACCCCATTGCGAGTGCCTATGTGTGGCCATTATCCATACCATCTTGAAAATACCATAATGAACTGCTTTGATTGAGTATGTCTGAGCCATCTAGAATTGTACACAACAACCAGGGGGCTTTATTCAGAAGAGTTAGCTACTTGTAGACGTAAGCAAAGATCAAACAGTAATGCAGACATATTCAAATTAACCACCATCATTTTTCCTTAACTCAATTTTTATTTTGCTCAATTATTTATTTACAACATTACACATTAACAACCCAACATGTGAAGAGTACCCATGTGAACTACAAAATAAATCCACTTATAAGATTAAAGTGGGAAAAAGGTGTTTTGTTTTCACATGTGAAAACTGGAGTTCACATTTTAAAGTCAGTTATGTGACATTTTCTTTTTACAAAAAAAATCACATGTGAAATTGGCGTTTCACATGTGAATTTAACACATCTCACATGTGAACATATTAATTCACATGTGAAAATGTTAGATTCACATGCGATTTTTTTGTAAGGGAATCAGCGCTCGCTCATTGCTGTAACCTCTGCTATCAAATGAGGGGCGTGGAGACAAACACGTTCTCCTCTGAGACATATTATGTCAGCCTTATCACACTGCAGTCCCCAAGGTGGTCTCGCACTGGTTCCAGGCATGAAACTAATATTATTTCCTGTGAAGAACACTTGGCAGGAACAGAGGGCTGCACCTGACACTGTCTGTCAGCTGTAGCAGCTGGTGCTCAGCCCAGTCAGAATGACTGGGTCCCTTCTGCCATGCTCCCAATGCTACCTGTCTGTGCACAACAAATCACTAAATCACTAAATGTATTGCCCTTCTTCTGCGTTGCCTAGGCCATGGCCGATAGGGGCTGCCTCTAAAGAAATAGAATCTTAATTTTTAACAGTTTTCGTTCACTTTTCCAAAACTTTTACCTTCATGTTACCGATTATGTTGTTTTTATAGTTTGTAATCAGTAGTTTGACATGTATATTGGTTTTGGCTATTAAAATATGATCACATCCCCCCTCAACATCTACCCAAGAGAAGGCCTAAGGGGTTCCTCCAGTGATAGTGAATCAGTTGATGTATTAATATTAACAATTAAGAGTAATTTAGGAAGAAACAAGTAATAAGTTTAATTTTATATACGTTTACTATGTCTGTTTTAATTGCTGCCTGCTGGTTTGGTTTTCATACAAAATGCACTGACCTCCACCAGGCTCTCTCAGAATCTTGCACTGTGGGTAAAAGGGTGAAGCAAGGTTTGCCTTCTTTGAAAGGTAAGTGACAGCCAAATGAACAGTCTGTATTATAGTGCAAGTCTCACCGATGCCTCTTTGAGGGCAAGCCCATTTCCATGGTCTTCAGAATCTATTCTGGTCAGGGAAGGATAGAAATTTGGGACGTGTAATGTTGCAACTTAGAAACTATCTGTGCAGGGACCCTTTATGCATCTGATAAATCGGAGCTGACAAGGTCAGTGGGAACTGGAACTCTATGGAACAGTCAAGAGCTGTCAGTCACACAGAGCAGTTTTAGGTATCCTTGGGTATACAAGGGGGTTTCTTTTCCCTTAATCTCCTTTTACAGAGATGGCATTAGGTTTTGCTTTGGTGAAGTTTTGAAACCAAAGCCATACCTCCTTCTGCTCATGAGAAGATGAGGTAAGAACCTTCTTTTAGAAGGAGGACAAGTAAGGTAAAAATGAACTTCTATTCAAAGGGTGTATTTTATTAGGGGGATAAGGGGATTACAACCCTCCCAAATATTACAAAACAAATAACACCCAAATAATATGGAATGACAATGAGAAAAATAGTTTAATATAATGAAGATGTTGTGATAGGGATATACTTCTCAGTATAATACTGTTGGAGTTCTCGGGGGCTGTGCATTGCAACTCTCCCAAAAACCGCAAGCAGTAATTAGCATGGTCCAAGCAACATTCGGCAATTATGAAGTTTAAAGCTGAAAGGACATATATTGGATGAATGGTCCAAAAATGTTCTGGTCCAGAAGAACAATAAAACAGTTGCTCACAAAATACACACCCATTAAAAAGTAGAAATATGAATATTAAATGTGAAGGTAATGTTTACAAAATGTAATAAACTGATATATGTATGTTCAGGTATTCTCATTTTCCTATTTTTCCCGAATATTGACAGTAATTCCACAGTTTTTTCCCCTTTGTGCTTTTATAGTGTTAGCGTGCTTGAACTAAGCACGCTAACACTATAGATGAACTAAGATGATCTTGCACCCATCACTTATACAATGCAAAGCAAGCAACTCTGCAACAAGACAAATGCTGCAGCACGACTACTCATTGGGGCGACATAGCTCAGGACGTAAGAACGGTTGTCTAGCAGTCGGAGGGTTGCCGGTTCGATCCCTGCCCTGGGCGTGTCGAAGTGTCCCTGAGCAAGACACCTAACCCCGAACTGCTCTGGTGAGTGAGAGGCATCAATTGTAAAGCGCTTTGGATAAAAGCGCTATATAAATGCAGTCCATTTACCATCATTTTCCATTTATATAAAATGGGAAAAACAGTCTCAGAATTTCAGTGTTCTGAAAGTCTATTCCTGCTACATGCAATTCCGTTATTCCCCGACCCTGCTGCCAATGTAGACTGTGATAGATCTCTGTTAATTGCATTGGGATTGCATTATGTTGCTTTCAAATCATCTTAAACACCTGCCATAGCCCCTGAAATAATAATGACAACACGCCAAACAGAACATTAACACACTGGAATTAGGGGTTATGTAATTTCACCACATACTTTCAACACCACACCCTATATCAATCCGGTGCCAACATAGCATAAATCTCTTACACTGTTATGATAGTTTTCCACACCAAGGAGTCTTAACTTTCCCCTTCTGAAGCTTTCATGAAATCAGAAATATGTACTCTGAAAAAATTTAACACTCCTCTAACTACAACATTGTAAGTAACTGATTACAATGCACTTTTTATGTTGGCTCAATTTTGGGTTCATTGGATTACAAATTCTAATCTCCAGTGAGAAGCCTTTATGTTGGCACAGCAACCATTAAAGGGTTTCAGGGTTGCAGAGGGCTGGACACAATACCTTCAAACACGGTAACCATCTATTTACAGCACTGCTGTGATGCCCCGTGGAAAAAATGTAATCTTGAAATAGTACTTTTATTATTAGTATTACAGCATCATTAAAAAAGCATCATTCGTTATTTAAAAAAATAAAAGCAATGACTGTTGACTGACCCAAGAACTGACTAAAGGGTGGACAAAATATGGGAAACATGAGTAGGCCTATTCCATAAAACATAAAACTGCCACCACATGTTGGCAGCTGATGCAGGCGAAACCACCGCCATCTGTTTTTATCCTGATGATCTGGGCTGTTTTGTGACTCTTATGCATTGAATCCCGACGGGCCATACTCAATGCATGCTGCAACCCCAAAAAGGGGTGAATGGTGTAGAAGATGGATGGATGGATGGATGGAATTTAGCCATTTTTGTTTATTGTTACCCCACAAATACCTTTATTTTTTACACTGGCCCGGTGTAAAATTCTTAGTTACCTAGGCCATTTTACAGACTAGGACAAGGAACAGCAATATAAGACTTTTAGTGGAGTGAGATCTGTATTTTACATGTATACTAGTATAATCTCCAAATGAGACAAGATTACATTACAGATGTGGCATTTGGGGTATTAAGTGCATAAAATTCACCCAGTATTCCATAATGATCCTAAATGTATACTGCAAATCCACTGAGCGTGCAAAAACGAGATCAACACTATTTCTGGGGGGCAGCTTACAGATATGTGTGGGGGTGTGGGACTGTCAGGACATTTCTGGATACCATATCATAGTTATTGACAGGATATCAAAAAAAAAGCATGACTGCAAATTTCAAATCAATAAACAATGTAAAAAATGTTTTTACAAGACAACATACAGTATAAGCCAATGATGACCCTAACGAGTCAATACGAAAAAATTTTAACAGGCCGCATTCCTCAGGATGTATAAGACAAAATGAATAAGACTGAAGGAAATAAACAGCTGTCATGCAATATATTCGTGCTACAAGTCAGCCCAGGTGACTAATCTGCCCAACCTCACGCTTGCCATGTGGATGTTCAGTACTCATTATTGAAAATGGAAGCGTAAATTAATTAATCTATCAATCAGATTAAGTAGTGTTTCAAATGAAATTGGTTAAAAATGTCATTTTTAGGTGCACACTGTAATTTTAGAAAATGAGATAATTTAGATAATTAGTCATCACGCCATCACAACTGCACATTAAGATCAAGCATTTCAATCTATCTCAGTTGGTACCTACCCAAGGTCTCAAAAACAACCCAGAAAATTATTTTAAATTTATTCATCCTGAAGAGTAAGATAAAGACTGATTAAGCCTTAAAATCTGAGGCACATACCAATTGACGCCATTACTGCTCATACGAAATGTCTCAAATTTGTTCCTATACTATGGCTGCAAGTCATAGTTTAACATAGCATTAGTATCCATAGCAGTATAGATATAAGTTTTTCTATATTACCTTGTTTGGCTGTAATTTTCGAACATCTGCCCCCTGTGATGAACCGATCTTCCAGCAGCACCTAGCACACAGACACAGATCAACAGCAAGACATCCGTCTGCATGGTGCACACACTCCAGACGAGTCGGATTCGAGGTGCCTACAATCCAACAGTCAAATCTCCCAAAAACAATAAAAGCTAAGCAAGAAGCTCTGCGCCTTCTTTGAACATCGTGGTCTTTGTCGGTGCTCAACAATGCACGGCTTTACGGACACAGCACACAAAACATCCCACGGTATTTAATCTACACAGTGGGGAAAGCAATTTCGCATAAACCCATAAATCCTTCAACGTCAGATGGCACGGATTTTCTCTCCGCAGACAGATATGTGCATCGCGCGGACCGATTTCACAATGGCTGAGAGTAGATTCGCTCTCACAAGGTGAGGTTATAGGAGGATTTCTTGATACTTCTGAACTTAGATTTCTCCAAATGTTAATGTAACATTTGGTGGTTAGCCACCAAAGATAGGGTACCGGAAATTAATTATCTCCATAAAAACTGATGCATCTGTCTACTGCTGAAGGACGCAAATACATTTAACAACCCACTTGGTACAGAGGTCACTGAACCTTTTACAACGCTTCAGTAACTTTTCGGTAGCCTATAAGCCTGTAAATTGGTATTGTCCGCAAATAAAACGAATTTGGGAACAGAAAAATCTCACAATATTTTTTTAAAATAAGAAATGTTGGGAAATAAATTTTATAATGTTTTTATACATAAGCTTAATGCAGCATAATACAATAACGTGCCAATACTCAAAACACGAAGCTCTACAAATGTGTAAACTAAGGCAAAATTGCGTGTGAAACTGAAAAACAAACAAAAACACCTTTATCACCTGAGCAAATTAAAAATATATTTTACCAAAGTTTATGGAGGAATAAAACAAAATCGCAGGGCATAGGCCTGCACACACAACATTCACAACATTCACTATCGCATTCATACCTATGGGCATACCTACAGCCTCCGATTAGCCTACCTGCATGTCTTTGGACAGTGGGAGAAAACCCGAAAAGAGTACCCGGAAAAAACCTAACTGAAACATAATACTTCCAAATATAATTCCAAAATAATTAATGAACACCTACTCTCTACAAAAATAGCTTAACTGTCCATTTCTTTTGGATATTTTTTTAGATTGGTAATATCATCCATACCATCTCACTAAAAACTTGAGCTGAAAATAGATTGAGATTCTGAAATACCTTTTGCAGCAATAGACTATGCTCACAAATATCCCTACATCATTACTGAACAGCCAATGACTGAAACTAATGTTTGCCCGAAAATCATAATGTATGCTACCATATTAAAAAAATATACAGGTCTATTTAAATACATTTATATAATATATATTTACAATAAATTACTGGCTACTGGTTGCAGTACTTTTACAGTAAGTTTCACAATACTTTACTGTAACATATTCACAGTAAGTTACAATTAAATGACAATTATATACCATGATTTCACTATAAATGAGACCATGGATTACTGTGATATAGCTGAAGACCAAAGACAGTGTCTCCTACAGCACAGTGTCCCATTCGCTGCATTGGGGATTATTTGACCAGAGGGAACATTGCCCCCTGCTGGTGCACCAACACTACTTCTAGCAGCTATTTATTTTTGGTCACCTTTTCAAGTACTAACCAAGCCCAAACTTGCTTATCTGCAGCCATTCAGCAGAAACAGGGTCCATGGTGGTATACCTGCAGGCATTTTCCACCACCTCTTCTGATCAGGTAAATTAAAATTAAAACAAAGGCAATATCCATATTACATATGAAACAATTTTTTATGCCACCAAAATTTATTTGCATAGGCATAAAGTTTCTTTTTTTATTATGCGACACAACGTAAACATCTGTTTTAAATGTAAATGCACAAGTGCAATAACACTGAAGATTTTCAATAACAATTCAAAAACAATGGAATAACAACTATTTAAAAACCTGGATAGGCCACACCTTAAGCCTACCAAAATCAAGTACTTGAAACATCATTAAAAAGAAAGAGAGCACTGGTGAGCTCAGTAATCGCAAAAGGCCTGATAAGCCAAGGAAGGCCTCTACAGTTCATGACTGATGAATTTTCACCATAATGAAGAAAAATTCCCGAACATCTGTCCAACAGATCAGACACACTCTTCAGGCGGAAGATGAGAATATGTCAGTGACTACTGTCCACAGAAAACATATAAAAAACAGAACTACAGAAGCTACACTCCAACATGGAAACCATTAGATGCAAAAACAAGCTGGTTACAGTTGCTAAGAAGTACCTAAAAGAGCCTGCAGTAGGTACACCTGCTCATTAACACAAATAGCCTGCTTCTACAAACAGCGAATCATGATGTGGCTGCAACTCAGTAAAGCATCCAGATATGGTGGAGGTTTAGTGTTTGTTCAAGCAAACATTAGAATGGGCAAGACACGTGAGCAACTTGGTCCGTGGGATTGTTGGTGCCAGGCATGGTGGTTTTAGTATCTGAGAAACAACTGCTGTCCTGGGATTTTCATGCACTACTGTCTAGTTAACAGATTAAGAGAGAGAGAGAGAGTTGTTTATTCTTGTTGTTGTTATTATTATTATAGTAGTGTGGGTCATGCTTGTTACAAGTTATGTGGTTTCCATGCTTCTGTGTCTTACACGTGTTGCTTTGGCAATCCTGCCAATAAAGCAAATTGAATTTGAAAAAATTGAGAGAGAGAGAGAGTTCACCCAAAGATAGAATAAAGCTGTATTTCCACTTAGCCACAAGTGCTATCTATCCATCCATCCATCCATATAGTTTTGGTGAGAGTTATCTACATATCCAGTGCAACTCATTCTGATACAGCGGACCTGAATGAACGTTCAAATGAACAAACTGATCCAGATTGAGACTCGGAGACCTCTTGGTAAGATAAAATTGATTTTAATCAAATTGTAAGATTCTCATTACACAGAAAGACAAACTGGAACCATAAAATCCTAAGTCATAACAAAGTAGTATTTCATGAGACACAAAAACAGTTAAGCAGAAACTCTGCACCCAGACAAAGCAGCTTTCTTTTATACAGTAAAGCAAAAAACTACATCATATCACACTCAGGGAGGGCAAAGATGACTCAGGGTCACAAATTACTGAGACACTACTAAAACTTCCCAAAGCAATCGCAGGCCAAGTACGGTATAAACAGTAAAGTATTTCACCTCAATCAGAGCTTAATCATTAAGTGATCACTTATTTGTCTAATAATTTAACTAATGGTAAACTAATCAAAAATTAATATTATTTCTGATTTCTTCTACAATTTTCCACTTAACTAGTCCCCCCTTTGTGCCTTCGAAAACACACCCACATATAATTTACAGTTTTGGGAAATCGTGCAATCCATGTGACAAGAACAATTGTATCTCACTGGCTTCCACGTATTTCACAAACTTTGCAGTCATCGACTTTTGTCCAGTTTAACTCTTTACGAGTCGTAGACTGGCTCTTGTATACTGAGGAGAGGTTACTAGCACATCACTCAGATACTTTTGTTATATTTGTTTCTCGGTTGTAGCTTCCTGCTATTTCACTCCAGTGTAGCCATCGACTTCTGTCCAGTTTAACTCTTTACGAGTCGTAGACTGGCTCTTGTATAGTGAGGAGAGGTTACTAGCACATCACTCAGATACTTTTGTTATATTTGTTTCTCGGTTGTAGCTTCCTGCTATTTCACTCCAGTGTAGCCATCGACTTCTGTCCAGTTTAACTCTTTACGAGTCGTAGACTGGCTCTTGTATACTGAGGAGAGGTTACTAGCACATCACTCAGATATTTTTGTTATATTTGTTTCTCGGTTGTAGTTTTCTGCTTCTATTTCACTCCAGTGTAGCCATCGACTTCTGTCCAGTTTAACTCTTTACGAGTCGTAGACTGGCTCTTGTATACTGAGGAGAGGTTACTAGCACATCACTCAGATACTTTTGTTATATTTGTTTCTCGGTTGTAGTTTTCTGCTTCTATTTCACTCCAGTGTAGCCATCGACTTCTGTCCAGTTTAACTCTTTACAAGTCGTAGACTGGCTCTTGTATACTGAGGAGAGGTTACTAGCACATCACTCAGATACTCTTGCTGTCATTGGTCCTCTTTATTATCACATGGTCAAACAGCCATCCCCCTGGTCACTGGTAGGCGGTCAAGGGCTGAGTTTTACCTCATAGGACTGGCCAGGTCATCATGGATCCTTGAACCTAGAAAACCTGTAAAAGCTTAAGACTTTGTTAACACAAAAACTTCTTATCACTTTGCATAAACTCAGTTGCACAATCAAATTCATTCAGGTTTATTCCAATAAAGAGAGTCTTGTGTGTTCCAAAATGTCCCAGAGTTATGGTACAACTGAACCAACCCATTACAATAAACTGTTGGGGTAAAGTCAAGCCCTCTAAAACAGCAGACCACTGAGAGCTGTATTACCGAGCCCTCCGTAGACCCCAGAGCTAATGCTGTGCTCTCTGGATTAACCTTGGTCACAGTTTTAAACAGATAATCCGTTTTACCTCAAACTCATCCTCCCTTTGGGTGGAACCTCGCATTTCTGGTGCAAAGTGATCCAGTGTGTGTGTAGACAGAAGATCACACCTCCCTTTTAGCTGGGTCACATCATATAGAGGGAGGCACTTCTAAAACTTTTCAAACCAACCGCAGGCCTATTACAGTAAGTATGTAATATGTATCTTTAACTAAACTAAACACCTGCAATCTAGCTATATTTTGGGTACCAAAATAGCTAACATTAGCTAACTAATGCTGCTAGGTACGTAGGTACGTTTCGTATGTTTCACAGGCTAATATCCTAACTGACAGACTGGCTCTTGGAAGAGCCATTAGTATAAAACATGCAATGCCCAAAGTTGGCAGTCTTTTCCCACTTGCTCATTTAATAAAAATGGGAGTTATAAAACTTTAGAAACTGGTTAAGATTGACAACAGGAGATGAAAAAAGCACACTCTGGCTGCAACACCGGGGATGAGGCTGTGGGGGAAACGGGGAGGAAGCTGATAGTTTAATTGGGAAAAGGATCAGGAAAAAGATCTATTTTATTCATATTGTTTTTACAATTTTGTTAATTCTATTTTCTTAACAAGGAAGTAAAACCTGAAGTGGACATTATTCTCAAGTGTGAGTTTCCTCAAGGACAAACCTAGAGGCCTGGGTTGAACTGCTCACTGATGACACTGAATAGATACAAAAATTTTGTATCTATTCAGTCTTATACACTGTAAGACTGAATTATTGGTTCAGTATAATTCTTATAATGCAACTTTTCCACTTCATGTAACATATTCTACTGCAACCAATGCATTATTTCCTTTTAAGGACATTAAGATACAAATGATTAATTATTTTACATTCTGCTAACTATTATTCTAACTAATCAACTGAAGTGGCCATTATTCTCCAGTTTCCTCAAGGATGAATCTAAGAGGCCTGGGTTAAACTGCTCACTGATGACACTAAGAATAATTATTTTTTCTTTTTGTAAAAGTTAAGTTCCCATCACCACCCCCTCTCATAGGAGGACAAGATCTTATACACTGTAAGCATTTTTTTTTACATTTATGTTAATTCCATATTCTTAACTAGGAGTCAAAACTGAAGTGGCCATTATTCTCCAGTTTCCTCAAGGACAAATCTAAGAGGCCTGGGTTAAACTGCTCACTGATGACACTAAGAATAGATTTAATAATTTTTTCTTTTTGTAAAAATTAAGTTCCCACCACCACCACCCCCCTCATCAGAGGACAGTCTTATAAACTGCATGTATTTCCAAATGGTTTGCGGGTAGAAACATGCAGTTTTTTCAAAGCTATCCTATGTATCTATTTTTTTATATTGTTTTTACAATTTAGTTTTTACAAGGTTAATTAAGTCAGACATTATTCTCAGGGGTGACTTTCCTCGTGGACAAATGTAAGAGTCCTGGGTTGAAGTGGTCACTGATGACACTAAGAATAAATATAATTATTTTTTCTTTTCATAAAACTTTTTAAAATGTTTCAATTTTTTTTTTTCATTTTGTTTTTAAAATTACATTAATTCTTACCCAGGAGTATAACCTGAAGTGGACATTATTCTCAGGTGCAATTTCCCTAGTGGACAGATTTCTAAGAGGCCCGGATTGAAATGCTCAGTGACGACAAAAAAAAAAAAAAAAATCTTACCCTTTCTATTTTTCTAACCAAGAGTATAATCTAATTGACATTATTCTCAGTTGATTACCCACTTGAGATATTAAGAAATTTATATTTATTTTTATCCAAGTTAATTTGTATTTGCAAGAGCAATTTGCTAGGTAATATTTGGTAGTTTGGGTTAATGACTTTTCTATCCTTTCTTCAATTTTTCATATATTTTTTCTTACATTCTTGTGAATTCTATTTTCTCAACCTAGAGCATAATCTGAACTGGACATTATTCTCAGGTGTGCTTACTACTTGAGATATTAAGAATATATATATTTTTTCTTTTTTATGCAAGTTACATTTGTATTTGCAGACAATTTGCAGGTAGATACTGGTATGTTTGGTTAAATGACTTTTTTTCTGATATTTTGACCACTGTAGGTACAGTAGTATCAACCTTTCTGTCGATATTGTTACAGTGTACACTTAAATGAATTAGCTGCCAACAAGTGCGTGGAAATTATTGTGGCTATTTTTTAGTATCGACATTGAAAAAAGTTACCTTACCTGAAACCTTTGCTTGTTGAGTACTTACCACTTGAGTTAGCTACTTACCAACCGCTTGTTCCTTCCAGAATGAAGATTTTTTATGATGATCTTGAAGAATACTGTACCATGTTCTCATGGTATTGAATCGTCATAAATACGCCTACGTACGTCATAAAATCAACATTCTTCCCAATAAACAAATTGCGTGTGGTCATTAAACACATAGTTTTGTGTTAACAATTATGTGATTTTTGTTTTAAATGTAATTATATTTCAGAATGTGGTGGAGCCATCGCCATTGCCATTTTCCATTTCCTTAGCTAGGCGTGCCTTGCTCGTTGTCGCCTGCTGGTTGGATAACGTTAGCTAACTGATGTAGCAATTTATTAAATTGTCTGTCAACCAATGCAATGTGTTGCTGAACTTGCAGCAAGGTTAACTGGTGCCTAATAACAGCGTTATATTTTATAATAGCTCAAAATCGCTGAGCCCTTTCTTCGAACACCAATGATATAAAAATCCAGCTCCGGCCTACCACACGTCCATTATCGGCTGCTTGCCATTACTAATGGCATTCGACCACAATATACCACCTGAGGCGGACATGACGATTCACAGGCGCTGCTCCCACAACTACCAAATTAGTCAAAATTAATTGATTGGCTAATTCAACGCGAGGAAGCATCAACCAGCAGCTGCTTACCACTAGCTTCCCTATCCAGAATTAAGATTCTTGCTCGAAATCATTTATTATATAGACAGTGTCAGGCTATTGAATCGTCATAAAGGTGCGTGCATACGTCATAAATGGAATTGAGGCTATATATACTAACGCCCGCCCCCCCGGATCGGCCATTTTATAGGGTGTCTGAATTTTAGGTATCAAATTTGACACCGTAAGTAGTTGGGCCACAAGTTCGCAATACTGCCTGATTTTATGCCGACAAATAAATAACTTTTATGGCCAAAGGATATATAGAACAACGATCCTAATTTTAGCCTACGAAACTGCCAATAATCGACAACCATTTAAGACGTGGGGTTAAAGCCCAGTTAACTCACATTTCTGCCATAGGCATCTGTCGCAAACGAAATGGTTCCATCCTAATAAAACAGCGGATGTGACAGTTGTCATGCAGGGTTACTGACGTTCGTTCAACACCAATCAAATAACTGAAATATAATTTGAATCGATCAGAATTTTAAATAATGAAAAGGCAACGTAATTTACTTTCCTTTTGGAAAAGCGAAAATAAGTAAATATGATGGCGATGTTATTAATAAAACGTATCTAATTGGTTTAGCTACTTACTCAGAATTACAATAAGTTGAGCTCATTGTGACAAATGCATTTTGGGAGGATAGGCTACTGCGCTAGCTAGCAATGGCAGTCTTACAAAATAAATGAGGAACGGTAGGCTACTCGAGATGATTGTAAGTTACAGATCATGTAAATTGGTAATGCCATAATGAAATCTGAAGAAATTAGATATGGCTCTGCTATGAGTATGGGGGTTCGTAGGCTACTGTGTGGGGTTGGTTGGCCTAACAAGCATGTCCCGACTACATTCATATATGGTAACCTGACGAGAGACAGAGGAATAGGCCCAGGGAGAGGGTGAGACAGACAGAGGGAGATGGAGCAATGACACACAGGTTTACTCATGCGTGTCAGTCTGCCTTGTGACATTTCATCCTGCATGAGCAGCTGTCACCTGAAGCTTAATGAACCAAGACTGAGCTGCTCTACATCTTTACCGAGTCCGATCTCCTCCAGGACCTCTACTATAGTGGAGCTCCACTCAACTCTGGGTCCTGTGGGCCGTAGTGTCTGTAGTATTTGCTCCAACGCTGTGCTACAGCACCTGATTTAATTAATGAGCTTACTTCCTGACAGTGGTGGTTGCGTAGCTGAAAAATTCATTGGATAAAGGTGATCACTCAGAATAACTTTGTATTGATTTGCAGTGACCCTTTGCTCTAAGGGGGCAAGTGGACTCAACCCATGCCAGGAAAATGCCTCCCACAGCATAAGAGTCACTGGACCCCCTCACTGTAGGGGTCAAGCATTCAGGCCTGTACCGTTCTTTTGGTGCACGCCACACATGCACTCGTTCACTTGTCAAAAATATGGTGAAGGATGACTCATCTGACCATATCACTTTTTTTCTCACATCTTTGCAGAACAATGGCATGGTTTTTGCACCACTGAACTCTCAAATGTTAATTTCAGTTTGTAATGAGGGATTTATGCACTGCAACCCTACTACAATATCCCTCTCTATATAGGTGTCAAGGGACACGTCTTGCTGACATCGTCTAATCACGTCTTGCATCAACATTCTCAGTCACCTGAGGAAGAGTTGCTGTTCAGTTCCTTACATAAAACACTAATTCATGAGCATTGAATGTGCACTTTTGACCACAATTTCCAACCCAATTTACTGATGTCTTTCCCATGGATCTAAATGCAGATGTCATTTTACTCACTGTTCCCATTGAAACATAGTCAGTTGAGCCATCTTTGTGACTGTAGCGCTTACCATCTGTGCCCCAATAATGAACCCTCTTTAAAATTCACTTTAATAGTTTTCCTCTTAACATCTTGATCCAAAATTTGAACTGGGCCTGCTCAGCGTTTTTATACATGCCACAGAGCACGATAGGCTGTTAATTGTTTAATTGTATCATGCAGTACACCTGTACTGAAGCATCTGCATTTGTTATGTTTCTCCACTTATTTATTCAGGCTTTTCCTTTAATTTGTCACCTGTCTGTATCTTTCACAATGAATGCGTTCCATTAATGCAGTGGTTCTCAAACTTGGTCCTGGGGGACCCCTGTGTATGCTGGTTTTCATTCCAACCTCAACAGCAATCCCAGAATTTTAACAAGCTGTTAATTTTTCTTAATTAGGTGCTTTTCATGTTTTTGAGCTGGGGTTCCAGAAAGGACCAGTGTGGGTGCACACACCTGATTCTACTAATCAATCACTAGAGTCATTGCTAAGCAACTTGATTAGTAGAATCAGGATCAGGTGTGTGCATCCACACTGGCCCTTTTCTGGAACCACAGCTCTAAAACATGAAAAGCACCTAATTAAGAAAAATTAACAGCTTGTTAGAATTCTGGGATTGCTGTTGAGGTTGGAATGAAAACCAGCATACACAGGGGTCCCCCAGGACCAAGTTTGAGAACCACTGCATTAAAGTGTATTTTAGTGTGTTTTTCTGCACCTCTGCACCATGAACTGATGCACTTGTTGTACGTCGCTCTGGATAAAAGCGTCTGCTAAATGCCTGTAATGTAATGTAATGTATTTTGCATCACATACCCTGCTGAGGCCAGCGCTAAAAAGAACTTCTGTTAAAACACGGGTCAGTGCTGCCATCTGTCTGTGGAAATCTAAACTGCAATGAGCAACATCATGAATTTAATCCAAGGACAGTGGTTTTCAAACTCGGTTCTGGGGATCCGCTATGATCGCTGATTTTTGTCACAGCCAATATCTTGATCAATTAAGGTTGTTGAAAACCTATGTTTAAGTGCTAAAATAATGTTCTACTTTCACTTACTCTAACTTAATGTAGGTTTGGCTTATTACCATTTGCTCTGCCATTGGATACTTTTGTTTTTCCACAAATAGCTTAGTTTCACTGAGCCCCACTTTCCACAGTTAGGACCTGAATAACTTCACCTGTAAATTTCTGATTGAATTAAATAAAAAAGTAACCTCTTTCTTAAGGAATCGTTTGGCATACAGAACATTGCAGACATCAAAGCATTAATTAATCTGACAGATTAAAAATCCTGTGGTGTGAATGTGGAATATTTATTCTTCATTGCAACCATAGCTATTTCAGACATATGACTATAAGAAGGTCATCCTTCACTAGACATTAATGGTCTAATTACGAACAAGTAGCAGCTAATTACTATTGAGAGATTGCAATTATGGTATTAATGAAAACTAGCGTACACAGTAGGTAGTCAGGATCGAGTGTGAAAACTACTGGCCTTGGATATTGTAATTGGCATTAGAACATGTCCCTTAAATTTACAGAGCAATCTAGAAATTTGCCAGAAATATCAGTAATTGACATTACAATTACCATTTATAAAATTATTAGAAATACTTTATTGGGTTTAGTTGCCAAATATAAATAATTGTTTTCCTTTTGGTGTACCATGAACACTCCAAGATAACAGGCCTGACAAAGTAAGCTTCATAAGACGACTGAAGTTCTTTGCTTTTTGTTCAGTTTATTTTGTTAACTTTTCATATGTTGATATTGTTTCTTTTTCTTCTTCAAAAGGAGTGTTGTCCTTCATGATAACTTGAAAGTCTGTAGTAATCTTGGGTAAGCCACACTGTTTATTGTTAGCACACTGCAATTATTAAGTCGGTGACTTGGTGACCCTTTGATCAACGGCCTGCCCTCCTACACCCCAACCCCCGTACGGCACTGTATTTTAAAATCTGATGTTTCACTTACACGGGGCTTTCGCATATCATTACTGTTCACATGACATCATCACGTACTGCTGCAGCTCCAAATTTGATAGTGAAATTATGTTGAACAAACGAACAATAATAAACGGTTTGATTAGCCTCAAATAAAAAATAGGTTAACTCTATATAAACTTGAGCTAATATGAATTTTTATAAAACTGAAACATTGTCACTATATGACCGCTGGGGGGCAGGGAATGTATTTTAAAAGGAATGTAGCAAAAAACATTTGTCAAATAAGAAAAATGCTAGCGAATCGGGTCAATTCCGGATAGAGCGTGAAAAATAATTTTTAAACTCATCTCTTTTTTGGTAGATAATCAGTTTTATCATCGGAAACTGTTCTGAGATTTCAGTTTTTTCCCCATGAAATTAATTGATGTCCATTTAGTTGTATTTAATAAGATGTAGGAAGGGAACTAGAGTGTTAAATCATGTTTTTTTAAAAGCCTCGGCTTTTATGTTAGACAAAGCCAGAGTATTGACCATAATAATGCCAGCAGCATTCACCGAAAGATTGCCTGAAGAAGATAGAGATCGCTTGGTCACTTGGACGTGCTGCCATGCTGAGGGCATGACATTTGAAATTGCATAACTGTCAAAGCTTTAATTAATATTGAACATAGACAGAATTATTCTAAAAAAAAGTACACTTTTATGTTTGATGGAGTGTTTTAAAAAGTAAATAGCATATTTAATGTTTGCCATCTTTTTTGTTGGGTTGCATCATTTATTTGCAAGTAAAACATAAAACGAGTCAGTAATTTATCAAATAAGAAACTGTTAAACATTTGAAATAAACGAGTCCTGCACAGGCCATTTTGTGTGGTAAATTTTGAGAGCTAACAGATTTTTCCCCCTCTCCCACCCCCCATGCACACATGCAGAATTAATCTGGATTTGGTGGGTGGAAGATTGCAGCTCTTGATGTAAAGCCAAACGCATTACATTACATAAACGTTTTTTCCCCCTCCCGTCTCTCTCCCCCTTCATTAGGAGTTAATCTGTACTAACCAACTGTCAGTTGATGACGACCGTTCAGTTGATTGTCAGACGGAGAGCATGGCGTGGCATTTGTATCAGTAATTTGCTCATTGCTTTCACTCACATGATATCAAAAATGAGAGTAGATAAGAAATTGATGAGTAATTTGAGCCAATGCTTTGGTTAGGTGGATTATTTTTTGTTTAAGCTCCTTTTTGTTCACATTTTTCTTTTGTTTGAGAGGGACAGTGTAAGATTTCCTGTGGGAAAACTTTTGAAGGAAAACATTTTTATTCATTTATTGATGAATTGAACTACACGGTGTAGATCTAATACTGGAAATACGTTTGTATGGAGACTACACTGTGGGGAAAACAGCACATTGCAACTGTTGAACTGCTATGGGAAATCCATATAAATAAATGTTTTGATCAATTCATACAGCCACAGCCTACAGTGAACCTGTAATAAAATCTGGTATTTTCTGGTGTAAAGGTAAAACTGTGTGACATCATTACACATGTATGGTGTTTTACTGAAGTATGTCTGCACTTTGCAGATGGGGAATATACTGAAAATATGTTCAAATTAAATAATATTACCAAGAGATAGCAATAGTTGAGAATACATGGGCTAACATAAATAATACTGCTGCATTCAGATATTGAAATATACTTAAAACACACTGTTGTGTAATATATTTATCTTTATATATTCCAAAAATTCCACATACTTCCATAAGGGTATGCTGGACTTGGACAGGAGACCATCTTAGCTACACCCCAGTGGTTGATGTAGTGAGGTCTTCTTGGCTGTGGTGAACCAAAACAATGTTATTGGGGAGTGCTAACCTACTCTCTGCAGTGAGACTGAATTGTGAAGATGGTGCCCATGAGCCTGTCATGTGCTTTCCCAATCACTTTTACCAAATCTTGGTACACATTTGTACAAACAAAACTCTGTCAAAGTCTTGCACAGCATCTTGGCACGACAAAAGGAAACCTTGGGTGCAATCTGACCAAGACAGATAAATTCAGTAGCTGTGTGCAGGGGAGTAGTGTTTGCAAGAAAAACAATTATTATTCGTTTTTTTTTTTTTTTTTTTGGGGGGGGGGGGGGAGGGGGATTAAGTGTGGTTTGAATACTCTCTCAAATCTGGATTACAGAAAAAGGGACATCAAAATAATTATGCCGTCATCACAGATTTCTCAAAACACATAAAACCACCCAAACAAAATAGAAATAGTTACCTGTATCATTTCCATCCAGTGATTTGAGTGTGTGCATTAAATGTGCATTGTTCATTAAGTCTCCTTTTTATATGCATTTCAACTTTCTCAAATGTGCACATACATTCATCTCCCCCAACCCTCTCTCTCACACACACACACATACACACACACAACACAATGACTCAGAATCACTAACTCATTATGGGACAATTAGTTTCAGTCAGTGTTGCTTGGAGATGATCAAAAATGAAAGGATAGGATTTTCTCAGTGTCTTATTTATTACAGCTGTATTTACAGCATACATTCTTGACATTTTTTGCAACGACAACTGGTCTTAGACCAAAAGAAGTGTTTGGTGTGCCTAAAGACTCCCCTATGTGTGTATGTGTGTGTGTCTATAATAGCAGCCCTACAGACTGACACGCTTGCAGAGGAAAAATGACTCAGGCCATGAGTACCAGGGCGGGAAGCCCGAAAAACAGACGTGTGTGGATGTGTGGGGTATCTCTATCCAGTGGACCCCACTCATATGTCCAGCTATCTACATATGAATTGTTTGACTAACTGTCACCTAGATGGCAGACTATCTGAAAAATACTATATACAGTTGCCTGTGAATTCATAAATTGACCTTGAGACATATCCAATTTTAAAAGATGACACATAGTTAAGGCTGTTTCAAACCAGCAAGGCTGTTCAAACTGGTGTACAGTATATATTCAAAACTCAAACAGCCTTTTTCACTCTCAGTCTTTGCAGAGACATTTTGTGGATTTAACCAATCTAGCATGTAACCTGGTGATGTTTCAGCAAGTAGCATTACTTTCTCAACACTTAAGTTTCTATGAAGACATCATTACAGTTGACACAGCAAATATGAATGTCATAAATGCTCTTAATTGCTCACAAGCTGTGTTTTCAAGTTGTCATAAGCCATGACAAATGGTTATATCAAAACCATAAGTGTAGAGTCATGCTGGCCCTATGCAGGCTTAATAATGCTACACTTCAGGTAAAATGTTACTGAAATGAACAATCAAATAAGCTAACCATGACATTGGAATAAAATACTAAAACACCTCATAAGCCCTGTACAGTCTCTGCAACTTATTAAGGTAAGATGGCGTGGGTCTACCGGCACTAGAAACAAATACATGAATGATCAAACCAACAGGTTTTTATTAAGAATCCTTCCACACACTGATAGTGCTTTGAGGAAATCCAGCCATTCCTTAGATACTGTAAACCATTCATTGAAAAGGTCTAGAGAGCAGTGCAAAAGGAAAACACACAAAATCAACCTGTCATACTTTTTCCGGCCTTTCGCCCTGATTCACTGTACTTCCTGTCTCTGTCTCTGTATTTTTGATGTCAAGCAAAATTATTAAGATGTAAATTATTTCAGATGTTTGCAGGTGAATGCACACCTAAATAATTTTGAGCACAGCTTTATAAGGCTACCTTTCCATATCAAAACGCATGATATTATATTTGCTCCGTGTCAGTGTTTCATGCATTTTGGTGACAGGTCAGGAGGACAGAAGCCTTTCAAATATGACATGGCACTCGATGAAACATAACAGCTGTTAGTATACAAACACATTACTGCTGCTTTGGTTTTTCTTATGATCATACCCAAAAAGCTATTCACTTGACCTTTCAGGAGGATTTCAATGCCCAAAATGAAATTCTGAGATGGTGTGAGGCTAAAGAGTCTGCCTGGAGACAAAGCTGACCGCAAAGCATTCTGCACCTATTACTTGGAAATGGCATGGTCTGAACAAATATGGCTAGCGTTAAAGTGAAAATAAAACAGCATGAAACAAAGATTTGAAAAGTCATTGAGAAAGCATGTCAACTGGTACTTATGTTAGTCTGTCATCTTAATGGACCTGCACCTTCTTGGTTCTGCACTGGCAGAGATGGCAGTACCCCACAGAGTGCAGAGCAAATAAATAAAGAGTAATATGCTGTCTTGTTCCAGTCCAACGGTATGCAGCTTCATTGCAGGATACTGGGAGACACTGAGCTGGAGGTCAGTGAAATCCTCAGTAAGACCCTTGGGAGGAAATTAATCAGGGGGTCCAACAACAAAACGACAGGCCCCTTAAGCTAATGCGCAGTGCAAGACCACTGTCCTTGAGTCCCGCCAATCAGATCACCCTCCTCCCCCTCCCCTTCCCTCTCCTCCCCGCCCTCCTTCCCAGAGGACATCCGGCCAATCGCGGCGCGGGCTCAGCAGTAGACGGACCAGTAGATGAGGTTGAAGATGATATAAGCCCCGGGGAAGATCATGCGGGAGTAGGTGTCGATGGCGTGGGTGTTGTTAATGATGCGGAAGCCGCGGAGGCCCTTCTTCTTGGCGGCGCTGGACTCGCTGTCCAGGGACAGGTGCACCATCATGCGCTCCGGCTTCTCCGGCTCGTCGGGAGCCATGGGCGTCTGCGTGTACCCCGCCAGGCTGTTGGTGTCCGCCTCGCTGTACGTCCCGTCCAGCATCATGGTCCTGGTGTGGGACATCCCGCAGGTGCAGGGCAGGGACTGTGGGGAACAGAGAATAGGTATTTGTTTCTGAGTGTGGCAGAGTGTGAAAGAGTATGTGTATGAGGAGATGTGTCTGAGTTAGTGATTAGACTGATCAGATCTGTCTGATTAAGTCTGATTAACTTGATTTCATGCTCCTAGTTGTCTGCTAAATACTTCAAGAATTCAAGACTCAGGAGGAAAATCAAACTGAAATCCAAAGCTTTACTTCACATGATACATTTAAAGCAAGGCTACTTCTTGCCATAATGACACAGCAAGATAGTTAAATCGACTCTAACAGAGTACATTTCGCTCATTTATTTACACTTGATCGCTGTTGGGCTCATATAATATACTGATTAAGTTGAATTAACAATTAACATTTCACAATGTAATATGATAATTGTCACTTCATCTCTAAAATAAAATAACATACTAACATGTGCTCTGAAGTGCATACTGAAAGGGATGTGATAGCATCCATACCTGCTCTTTAGCCTTTTCTCTGAGTTTCCGGTCCTTTCCGTCCTTCACCGTAGTCAGGTAGTTGACTGCGGCGTATTCCAACACCGATAGAAATACGAACACGAAGCTGACCCAGAGGTAAATGTCCACAGCCTTGATGTAGGAGACCCTGGGCATGGAAGCGTTGACCCCGGTAATGATGGTGGACATGGTGAGCACCGTGGTGATACCTGAAGGACGATGACCACACCCCTCTGATCAGCACAGACTCTCTGGGGTCATCTGAAGCGGTCACGCAAAAAAGCAACCATCAAGAACTTTGAGCCTTACCCAACGACACTCTGGCAGGAACGGCGCGGCGGTCGATCCAGAAGGAGACCCAGGACAGCATGACCATCAGCGTGGCGGGAAAGTAGGTCTGCAGCAGGAAGAAGAAGATGTGCCGTCGCAGGGTGAAGTTGATGTAGAGCCGATTGTACCATCCTGAGGGAGCAAAGCAAGGGAGAAAGGAAAAGGGTCAAGTACCACACAGTCATCTTTACTTATTCTCACATATTCTCTCTCCTGAGACATATTAAACATATCAAGCGTATTCATTGTATAAAAAGCAGTGCTACTTTAATTAGAGAAATTATTGAGCATGAAATTTTAATGTAGCATGTTTTATTTTTGTGCCAATCCAAATGGCAGTTTTCTCAATACATGGAATTGTTTGTGTTCAGTCCTGGACCATTATCCTGAAATCTGGACACCATCCACGGCTAACTGTACCTGTGCTGCTGTAGAAAGCGAGCCTGGAGGTGGTGTGGAACTTCTGAATGAGGAACTGAGACAGAGAAATCTTGTCATCCGTGCTCAGTGACTCGTCACCACTCTTCCAGTACAGCATGAGGTCTTCATCCGTGTAGGCATCTGAAGGCAACCCGGCAAAGATTCTCAATTAGCGCAAGATGTCCCCCAAAAGGTTTCTCACCGGTGTCAGTGAGGAATGTGAACGATACTCACAGCTTTCCAGCTCTAATGTGCAGGTCTGCGAGTCTAAAGGAAAGCGGCTGAAGTCCATGTTACAGGCGGCTGTTACGGTGACCCTGCACGTTAAGCACAGCAGACACAACAGGCAAAGTGCAACAGTCAACAGTCATAGTGAGATGGCCAAACAGGAAACCCCAATAAAGACATGCACACAATTAATATTAAAAGCATATTAAAACATGTATTATGCAAGCTCTGTGTAAGTATGGATCACTCATGGGTTTAGAGCTCATCCAAGTGTCTGGGACAGGCAGCAGCCCAGGGTGTGAACAGGCCAAAATGTATTAACTGCTTAAAATGGGTAATGCCCCCACACATGTACAGAGAGCACACATTTAAAACCAGTGCATCTAAAGCAAATGCACTTCATTTACTTTTACATTTGTGTTCATATACTGTCATTGAATATATAAAGATCTGTGATGAAATTGCATATCCATAAACATTTTGTTTAAAATGGGCAGCAACCAACAGTCTTTTTTTAAATGGGCAACATCCATCATTTCTCTGATCATAATAAAAATGCATTCACTGTAGAATACATTTAAATTATTTTTTTAACATCATATTGGTCAACCAGTCAGGAAGCAGCAGAAGGACATGGAGGTAACTTCTGGTGAGCCAACATTGTCCTCACCTCAGACTGTACAGTACGTGGCCATCGGGAAACACCCTCAGCATGATGTTGTCCGTTGTGGTGTCGTGAATGAAGGACCTCTTTGAGTGCACGAAGAACACGTCGGGCACCCAAATCTTCTTCACCAGTCGACCGTCGAAGGTCATGCTCTTATTCGTGCTGCTAGGAAAGGACAGGCGCTCGTCCTTCCAGTAGTGTCTGAGGTAAAGCGTCATGGTGAAGTCCTGCATCACAAAGCAAAAAAAGAAGCCTTCTGCTAGATACACTTCTCATTCATCAAGATGAAAAAGGCCCTAGCTTCATATTAGGCACCTGGGTAGCTGATATTCGACATTTCTCGTAGAGATCCATAGTTTGGGACATTGCATGTTGGGATTATCGGGATATTGCATCTTACTGGATTACTAGAGATGTGTATGATCTAACGTGCTGTTAGCATGAGCAAAGAACATATGTGCAAAGATACCCATCAGATAAGGCACATTTCTGATGACCAATCGAATGCAGTCTGAAAGTCATAGGTCGCTGTCAGCGACAAAGATCAGTATAATCCCTCCTATTTCAGTTCTCTCTGTTCTGCCACTGGGTTTATGAATCCTTTCTGCAACACCGCACTCTATCCCTAAAGTACATCATCCCTCTTTTATTTTCACCACATTACATAATATGAAAGATGTAACACTGGCCATAAATTTTAACATAATAAAGCAATATCGTAATCATCATCAGGTTATTTGATGAACGAGTACAAAAACAAAAAAGGAGGAATGCGCTTGATGGAAAAAATTGGTTCATTGCTTTTGAAAAGAAATTGAAATCTATTTTCAGTGACATTTATATGATAAAATGTATAATGACGAAGGCTACACCTACATCAATGGCGGCAAAACCTAGCCTTGGAGAGGCATAGTCATCTGGTTTATGTTTTCACCTTAAAATCAGCAAACAGCTGAGAGCCATGACACCAGATGAGACGAGTTAAGAGAGTTTAAAAAACTACTTGTAGGACCTAGGTTGACCACTTGACCTAGACCAATATTTTAAAGGTAATATTTTAAAATGACCACAAAATGACTTGCTGGTATGTAAATGAAAAATTATATTTGATATAACTGAAACACAAGTGTGCACAACATCATAGAAGGTCTGACTTCAGGGAAGATTTTATTGAAATTGTTTCACTAAATTTTGACCACATGACCCACACAAGAATATTGATAGCCAGTGCTCTATACATTCTATGATTTCATGTTTGAATGTGTGGACAAAATACACATTCTTAAAATATGCTTTTCTGATCTAGTTTCTGAATGTTCTTCGAGACAAGGGGTCCTGAATGTTAACTAAGAAGAGCTGGAGGCTTTTGCGGTAACTCTACTAAAACATTAAATTCAACAGAAGCAACTTATCATAATCTTCAGTCCAGTCTTGATTTTGGTTTGTTTAATCAGATACTTTAGTTCTGGGCTACAACAAAAACTGGTACCATCACTGGCCATTCTTGTATAAGACTGGGGACCCCTGTTTAGACAAAATAGCATAGGTTTGTTTTGTTTATTTCTGAATTGTAGGTGCTGCAATTGAATTACAGACAACTGCGTTGTTGTAGTTGTACAAATAAGAGTAGAGAATTTGCCATTTTTAGGAAAGCATCGGATTTAGTTTCAACGGGAAATTATTCTCTTACCATATCTACTTCTGAAATACTGTCCAGGCTTTCCACCTGTACATCTACTCCAACAGGAATGGCAGGGCCTGGAAAATAGACATCAAAAGTCACGCACTGCTCATATTATATATCATATTAACAACGCAAATCACCATTTCTTATCCTTTTGATTGACTAGCTGACCCACAATCAGAATGTTTTCTTCCACCATTCATGTCAAGCTTTCAATTCAAAGCATGGAGAGTGTTAAAACATCATTAACTTTTCAAATAATGGCAAAATGTTGCATATGGGGCACTTGTAAGAGTGACTCCAGGTAAACTTACATCATTGCTGGATTACCTTATATTCCATTTACCAAATCATAGGTTTTCTAGGAAAATACAAACCCTGGATTAGACTCTGAAGATGATTTGATCGCCATTACGACCATGAGTAAACACACGTAGCTATCACGGCTTAAACATTCTTTTTTCCAGTTCTTCATCAGTTGATACAGGTTTCAGATATAGAATACTAGTCAATGACATTGATTGCAGGAATGTTATACTCTAGATTACTGCCCTGTATCTTTCCCATCATTTCAAATGGAAAGGTGACCTCAGAAGGTAAAAGCTTGATAAACTTAGCAACAGGAATTAAGGATAGTGGGACTTTTGGCAGAAACTGACATAGGGTTAATTAGTGCAGTGAAATACATTGTTCTTCCAAACCAGCAACAACATCAAAAAACCTTAATCTTCATATAACCCGCCTCCCGAAATAAGAACAGTGAAATTTAGCATTACATCAGTCACACGGCGATAACAAGGCACTATAACAAGGTAATTACAATGTAGTTACAAATTAGTACATTTGCATAGTTAAATAATTACATTTTAGTTAAATAGGAAATGGCTCAGCATGACTTTACAGTATGAAGGAGACTTTAGCATAACTGGAGTGATTACACAAAGAGCCATCTCTGGGTTTTGGGGTTAGGTTCATGGCTGGAGTTCTGGTGATAGGTAGACATAAGGGTGGGGTTAATAACTAGGAGGAAGATTATTCAGATATTTACACAACCTGAAAACTTATGTTCACCTTTGCCCTCAGCTGTAAATCAGGAGGAGCTGTATAGTGGATTTCCAAAGTCAAACAGCTAAAAACAAGTTGATCCTTGGTTATTGTCAGAAGTGTTGTTCACATACCCAGTAAGTGGCTTTTCTGTCTAGAAGACAACCAATGTCTCAGGACATAAACAGGGGCATGCTCTTAACTTAAATGTCTACTGTGAGACCTGCAAAATGGCTGCCATGCATCATCCAGGTAAGTGCTACACAGAAGTTTCCAAATCCATCACTGTACAGCACTTTAAGATCCTCAAAAAGTGCTATAAGACACAGTTAATTATTCTTCTGATCATTTTCTTATTAGAAGTATGATGTAATTACATGGGCAAGAGTGCGTATTAGTGTTCCTGTTTTTCTATTATTATTACCTAATATCTATGAAAATGTGAAGTCCGGTAATGGAACCTGTCTTTAGATGTGATTGTGTAATCAATGGTTAAGCCTCTCATTAGTTTCCCTGTTACCTGGAATAGAAGGTATTAACAAAAACCCAGCGCCAGCTGTGAGCCTTGTCTCCCTACACAGGGACCATATGCCATCTACCATATCCAAAACCGGCCTGACCCTGGCTCCTGGGGACATCCGGCTGGGGCTCGGTCCACTTGGCAAAGCACCTACCACCTGTGGGGGGGGGGGGGTGGGGGTGGGGGGGGGGGGGCGGTGCTGTCCTACCCAGTCAGGGAGTTTGCTGTGGGATTAGGTTGCAATTTAAGGAATACTTTTTCTTTTCATTTCCAGTGTGATTACATGAGTACCACATCTGCTGCTCGTAGTTTAGGGAAAAAGAGAGCATTTCAAGACCGCTGGATTTTCTGTACACTTTCCAGTCTGTGTGGTGAATCCACCTCTGTGTTACTGGAATGCACTGAAATGTTCATAGGACTGTTTTGTTGCCTCCTGTGTCCTTCAACAATTCAGGAGAGTGGACACAAGATGATGCTCACTGTCCACCAGCTGAGCCGAGTCAACTACTAGCACAGTTTGTGCATCCAGACTCCAGTGTACATAGTCATGGGCTCTGAAGTAGAGATAAGCCAGCCAACTGAATCACTGCCTCTCATGTGTGCCACCCTTTGGGGATGCCAGGCACAGTCTGAGCTGGCATGATCCATTACCTGGTGATCCATTAGCTTTTGATTTTAATATGAAATGGAGCCTTGTATACATGGACATAGCTTTGTAGTTTTTGATCAATATGCAACAGTGTATCAGCAAGCACGCACTGTTGCACCTCCCCAAATCTGTGCCGAGACTGCTCTCAATTGTGGCTTCATCATAGGAATGTGTGTAGTTACTGCCAAAGTGTGAAATACAAAACACCACACACAGCATGCTTCTTTTAATTAAGCTGACTTGAAAAAGCCAATTTATTGTTCTTCTATTTCTTCATATTCCCCATCAATTTTTTGTATGCTACTCTTGCTACAGCTTTTTTGTTTGTGATTTTTGTGTTAATAGCTCAAATATTTTGTGATATGCTTACAATTTTATATAGAAAAAGTTCCCATTGATTACCATTGATGGAATGTTCAGAATCTGAACAACATGCAGCTAATGTCATAAGCGGCATCTGCACCTGCCACAGACACAGATCATCTCTCTAGCAAAGCTTCTAATGGACAAAATCTCTGGCAAGGCAAGTAACGTTAGCAACATCAATGCCAGTTCAACCCAAACTAATATTAGTTAGTGTTCTGTTATAGTCCTAGCAAGCTAGCGTGCGTATTTCAACATTGGCTTTTTCAAGCCAACTTAAAGTTTGCCCACAAAACTTTCTTTTCCTTTCTAATTCCTCTCTCTTTCTTATGCAAGTCAAACACAAAAAATAAAAAGGTTTTCATCTAATGCTTTCTCATTTTCAAAATATCTGTTTCCAAATGGCATGCAAATGCACTCTGCATCACAGATTCATATAGAACAAAGAAAAACTAATGAAGTATTCATTATTATTTGACTTAAATGAGTAAATTCCTTTGAAGATTTTGGCTTTGTATTTTGAGGGTGTTACATCATGCTAATCTAATTCAGATTTATCTTATTAATATTTTGAGTAACTATGGCAAGATGGCATGGCACTCTTTTCACTCAGCAGTACAAATTACAAATGAATAATGAGCCTGCCACCAAATTAAAGCGCATTATATCTCAGCGTGCATGACCCAAAGTTCCTGAAAGACCTCACAGGCCAATGGTCATAAACTGTGCCTTAAGCTCATAAATTATGATACTTGTACGATGCCAATTCTATTTGGCCTGACTGTACCTGTGCACAGTCCTCATCTATATTCATCACATAATGGGTTGCTAAAAACATTTCAGAGTAAGCACTTGTAATATTTGGTAAAGCTAAAGCTAAAGAGGACATCCTCAATTACCATATAAAGTGAAATAATAAAGCACGAATAAGGCTTCGTGTCAGCCATACCAGCACAGGGGCACATCGAGTGCAAGAGATATACTGCTTGAGGGAATAAATAACCCTCGCCATTACACCATATGACCTCGGAGCATCCCCCCTTTCAAGGATTAGCAGCAAACAAAATCCACTATTAGTTATCTCGGCTGAGATTAAGGTTGCACCAGTGCATTAGATGCTGCCGCCCTCTCCGAAAAAGAAATCCCACTGATGCCATTTCTTATTTGGATGTTCTTGGAAATCAATAAAATATTCAGGCTTTTACTAAAATGCAAATTCGATTAATCCGTAAAAAATGTCTGGCTCGGTAGACTGCTTTTAGAAGACAGATAAGACAGAAACAAGCTGTCAGAAATGAATTAAATTTTGGCTCTTCCCAAGTTCACGGTTTTTCTTGTCAGCCTCTCTTGCTCATTGCTACAGTTTTTGCCCACTTGCTTGCAAAGCTTCTTGCCTGACATTCCGGTAATTGACCAGACAAGCACACGTTAAGAGCTCTCAGCATAAATATAAAAGGCAAAATGGAACTCTGTGTTTCTTTAAAACACGGTTCTTATTCTTAAAATAAATTATCCTCCAAAGTAGAAAATGCGCTGCTTCCTCTTTTTTAAGACTAAGCTGACAACAGCCGGTGCTCACTACACTTACAACACGCTTATATTTTATATACCTACGTATAAAGTTAACAATGAGCACGCCTTAATATAGGAAGGAAGCTGCACTCAGGCTTAAGGCTATAGTTTTTCTTTTTGAAATATATACAGCAATTAATTTCACCAGGCAAATATAATTTCCTGGTTTTTCTTCCCCAAGTTTGGCCCCAAGAGCTTGATCACTTAGAAGAGAGGAACAAATCAAAAGCAATTTGTTGAACCCTTAAGCATTACATTCAGTCAAGCTTTACATCTTCAGAGGGGTGCACGTGACGTGAGTGTAGACTATTTTCTACCACTTGGCTGCGAACCCCCTCAGAAAACAACAATCCATCTCACATTCCAAGAGCGTCCAGTTGAAAACCTTTCATTAGTTACAGTACACGGTGTGTCAGTTCCTTTTGAATCATACCGTAAGCCAGTTATGAAAATGACATTCAGACATTCATCAAAACTTAATTTGCTACTTTGAAAATTTTTTGACTATAATTGTAAAAATTATTCAGTACAATTTCCATATTCATCCATTCCCAGATCCAGTCATATGTGCCCAAGTTATAATCAATACACAGATATGGCAGAAATAGGTTCCTATTTTATGTGAAATAGGATTCCTGCCCTCAGCCTGTTCTTTATTGTTGGGTAATTCAGCTCTAATCTCAAGAATTTTATATTACAAGTCAACTTTATAGAATACTGTCAGAAACGTGTATTTTCAAAGCTACCATAGATTAAGTTATTTGAATAAATAAGTAAATAGTTTTGCTTTGGAAGCAGTTGTACATGATGCTCCCTGATACACAAACCACATACACACATCTGAAACATTTTTACTGCCACTTCAGCACCAGTTGATATCTTTTAAACACGTGTGTCCAGTTACCTAGAATCGCAATACCTATGCACACTTAATCATCATAAAAACATATTGCATCACATTACATAAGTTTTTAAAGTACATTTTTTTATTGAAGGTAATTGTCTCAAACAATGTTCCAGGATAATTATAAAGTAACTGTAAATTCACAATTTATACAATCTGCCACTGTTATAAAACATGCAGTTGTACATTCAGCATTATTCTGGATGAACATATAATTATAATTATTTGATGTAAGTTAATCTCTCTTTTGGGAACTGCTCTTTGATCCTCACCTGCAAATGCCGGCCTCATGGTAAAATCATGGTCGTCTACTCGAAGTAGGTGGTCTTTCTTCACTTTACGTGTTTTGGTCACATCTACCATCTTCTTTGATAAAGTACTGTAAAAAAGACAACCAGTTTGTGGTACTAAATAGTGTTTTGGAAAACATTCAAAATAAATACATAAATACAACTCAAATTAATTATTTGACTACATATTGCATAATGAAACCACACATCTGAAAAAGCCTTCAGTTTCATGTGATGGGAAAATAAGTGGTTTCTTATATTTTGATGAAATAGTACAATAACATAAGATATATTTTATTCATCGGATGTTAATACATTATTTGATCCATGGAACGGAACAGAGGAGTATGATTGCGTGTGGCAGTGTTAATGGAACGCAGCCTTCCCCAATAAAGGGCGAGTGAAATTTGAACAGTCCTGGGCGCCGGAAATCAGCTACAATTCATATCAGTACTAAGCCTTGCAGTATCTGTGACATGGCAATTAATTCTGGCTATGCAATAGACACAGGGAGGCTAGTCTTCAGTTACCAAGCCTGACTGTAAATGGTCCACCGTCAGACAGTTGGAGACGTGGTTCAAAAAGCAAGGGCGTTACTCTGAGGTAACTAGATACAAACTCTAGATGTATGAAGGACCCCCTGGCACATGGAAATCCTGCAGGATCACAACTGCCTAACACGTTCAAAGCTATAAGCATGAATCACGGTTATGGGCTCAGTAGAGAATGCTCAGAGAAGGATATCCGAAGTGCGGCGGTTACAGTGCATGAAACAAGCCCATTAAATTGTAATACATAACTTTTAAAGTGTTACATTTTGGAGTCCACTTGCTTAAAAATATTATGGAAGTAGCACAAGCCATATTTTTATGACTCAAACAATGATCACATTTGCTGACTAAAAGGAGGACGCATCACTGCGTAATACGCCGGCTCATAAAAGGATAGATAATGCGAAAAATAATTTGAGTGCTTTTCTCAGTTTTAGCATGATCATGTGTACTAGGCTAGTGCCAGCCATAGGGAAGTATTGTCATACTACATTTTCCTTGCACCTTGATCTTTCATTGCCTAGCAATTTTGTCAGATTTTACGCGCGTCTGAATTACGCGCAACGTTCACTGTTTTGCCAAATGTTTTTTTCCTAGGATTCTTCATAATATTTTGAAGTCAAGCGTTGGTTTTAAACCCATTCGTTCTCAGTATAGCATAGAGACTATGTACATCTCTGTCTCAAACCAAGAAGCACTTAACCATTTCCTTAAGCACCGAATGGTGATTTATCTCTGCTTTTAAGTATACCCGCTATAACTTGATTGTTTCTATGAAATACGCTATAGCTGACACACCAATCTAGAGCTGTACGAAATTAAATGTGATTGAACTAAAGTAAATATCCAGGACATCATCATTCAAGTGAGCAATAAACTTAATGCATACAATCGAACCTTTATAAACAACATTCCATATTCGTAATATGTAATTCGACGTTAAAAATATTTAGCATCACAAAAGATAATAAATATCATCCTCATCACAGCTGCTGCACATATGTGTAACTTCGTGATCCTATAGATTAGCCACAAATGGCGTGCATTATTAATATTCAGAATGTAAACAATGTCCATGACGCACGCAACTACAAGCAGCTACAAGTACCAATATACATTCTCTGTGTGTGTATATAATAATAATAATAATAATAATAATAATAATAAAAAAAGTCTATCCAGCAACTGGTATCATTCGCAATACTTTATGAACATAAGTGAACACAAAAGTAAAAAATCGAATTGTTCTCGAGTCGAGTACTTACGAGCCATGCTTGTGAGTTTCCACGGGTCCAGTCCACCTCCTTTTCCTTCCTCTATGCTTTCGGCACTCTCCAATAAGCATCAGGCAAAACAGTAAAAACAGCAGTTTGGTAAAATAAGGCATTATGCGTACAAAGTTAAATCTCTGGGAACGAGTCTAGAAATCCCCCTTTGTTCCGGTTCGCAATTTTTTGAACAGTGATTCATCTTTTCGTTCGAAGAACCACAAACGCTGCAACAGTCATTAGAAAATACATTCCGGTTGATTAAACATCCACGACTGATATGTTTCCAACGCCAAGCAGCTTGTCTTACTTGTTCTCTGATTGGTTAGCTATCGTACAGCTGTTTCCATGCGTTCTGACTGATAGACTTCGCTCGGCTTTCTAGTGACCACTCTTCGGGTCATCTTCACGGAGAAGCACTGACGTAACGTACTCCGGTTTTAAACAACTTTCGAATGAAAGCGAATGTATTTGAACTGTAGGGAGGAGAGATAACGAAACAAGGATACAGGATGTTCATCTAAGTACGGCATCAAAAATGCAGCCATAATCATTTCATTACGATAATATAGCACATTAGTGAATCTGATATACCTCAACAGAGTAATGTAACAAAAGATAAATTGTGGAGTATATCCAGTTTTCACGGAGTACCGTTCAATGCTATATCTAGTAATTTAAACAAATGTATCCCGCTTACAATGCCTAAGAACGCAAGCACACAACAAAATCACACATCACCAAATGGTTTAATTATTCTGTAATATTTCATTTCAAACACCATAATAAACCACCAACAACTAATGCATTATTGGTTGCAGTTATTTTAATTTCAGTCCAATACACTAAAATTATGGAATGTTACATGGTGCTTTTTCATCCATTTCTGCAATGGACAAAAATACGGTAAAACAACATTTGGTGCTTACAATTCTCAACTGTGTGTTTATATGTATGTCACTGTACACATGAGTAAGTGCATCTACAACCTATGAGCAATGGCAACTATCAGTATTTATGTTTGTCTGAGATTGACAGCATAGTAGCCACATAGAAAGTATTGTGTGTGTATGTGTGCGAGTGTGTGTGTGTGAGAGAGGGGGATGTTTACAGTAGTAAGATTTGGTGGAGCCATTGCTAATCCTTAGTCAGTTTTCACTGAAATGACAATGAATGGCAATACTGAGGGAAGCAGTTAACATTGTCCATGTGACAAGGGGTGGTCTACTTCCCAGAAAACGTCAGGTCATGCTCAATCATGAGCAGGCTGGAACAATCATGACAAGGCATCCAGCACACATCTGTATGTGGCATGGACAGGCACAATAAACCTATTTGCACGCCAATGGCTTTTTATGCAGCAATGAAACATTAGTTCTATATAATAGTTGTAAACTGCAATGACTGAATATTGTTCAGAAAATTTTCAGAGAAAGTTGACAGTTCAGATTTAAATGCCCTTTGACATCAGGTATCCCCCCCCCCCCCACCATTTGGTACGATCTTCATTGTAACAGGGCTTGCTGGAAATGTAGTTTCTTGTTTTTCAATCAGCCCCCACACATTTGCTGACCACTGCTGGCAGATTTAAGGTATGGTTGCGCAGTTCATGATTCTTCCCTTTGTCATTGTATTAAAATCCTCAGCTACAGTTCAGAAAAAAATAAATACACTGGATCGAGGCTAATCAGCTACTCTCCCTACTGTACGTACGTGTTTGACCTTCAATATCAACAGTAAATTCAACCTTTAATGACATGATGATTAAGGCTTCTAATATGTACTGTGAGAAATACAGGCGCCTGGACACCTGGTATTGATGATCCATGCAGCTTATTATTTTCAATGGCCGTTTCAGGTTTACATGGTAAATTTACAAATTTCTATTCTGTTGATTACAGAGCAAAAAATAAAATATATAATTCTAATCAACCTTCTACGATTCAAACACCTTTGTCGTTTAGTTTTTTTTTTTTTTTTTTTACATTATAGCCATATTTCGAAAAAATATTTGAAAGCAGGCATTTCTCATGGTTTAAAGACACAATACAGATTAAGAGAACATGAAGCCAAGACTGTTTTTTTTATAGCAGGGTTTGGTGTGAGACTGATTGCAGCTCTCTTTTAAAATGTATTACTATAGCTACACACCCACGCTGCAGGTTTTTCTCCTGCTCGACCGTGATCTCCAGGGGAACACATTTTCACCAGTAAGTACAGACTGACCGTGGCCTTGCCCCTGTATTTGCGTGGGGGGGGGGGGGGGGGGGGGGACTCAGCTAAGCCCAGCAGTCTGGTTCCTGGGGGCCACTGTTTGACAGTTCTCTCTATGGGAAAAGAGGCATATGAGGCAGCGGGGTGGGTAGTGGGGGGTTTCGAGGGGTCGGACGCTGTCACAGCTCGTAGTCGAATTTGTACTCGTTGGCCAGGTAGATGCGGCGAAAGATGAGGGCGGCCAGAGCCAGGGTGAGGACCACGATCAGGACGGCCGAGCCCGTGTGGCTGGCGTCCGGCGGGGGGCGTGGCGCGGGGGGGAACGGCGGGAAGGCGGGCCGCCGGGGCTGCTGGGCACGCCGCTGCCGGGGGCTGAGGGGCCGGCTGCTGGGGGCCGGCGGGGCCGCGTCCTCCACGCTGGGGGCCGGAGACGCTTCCTCCTGGAGGAAGAGAGGAACCGGGGCATCAGCAACCAATCACACGCGTCTCTGCACATCAACAGCCTATCACACGCGTCTCTGGACATCCAACAGCCAGACACACGTATCTCTGAACACATCAACAGCCAGACACACATCTCGGCACACCAACAGCCAGACACACGCGTCTCTACACATCAACAGCCAAACACACGCATCTCTACACAGACACAAAAATGCATATACACAGTGTATACACGTGCATGCAAATACACACATGCATGCATACACCCACACACACACTTTATCCTCTTTTAATTTCCTGCACACAGCCTCTGGATGCATTTTCTGAGCCAGGGTGAGAGAGGAGCTAATTTTCAAAGCCTCTGCTGATGCAGGCAATCTGCACTTTTTGGGAAACTTCCCTTCAATTTAGCATATCAGTAAAGAGCTCAGAAAAAACCCATATATGAGGACATAACCAAATACAGAAAACATTTTAATATGCTAATACAGGGCATTCCATATCAGATACAAAAACGGGAATCCCAAATGCATGCAAATGCACCGCATAGGCAGTATCTCTCATATTGCAAAATCTTTTTCATATTTGAATATGTATTACTTTTTATTGAACTTCCATTATAACGCAGCAAGCACAACCATCATGCACTGACGTGTTCATCCGATTCCTAAAATAGCAGTGAGTTTTGACCTGTTGACTCGTGCTCTGGAAGCTGCTTCAGTGGATCCTTTGCAGGGGATATACAATAAACATGGCTTTTTGCGGCTATCAGGGATATGAATGCATAGGAGATGCAGGATTATATAGGCAGAGTACCCTTACTCAGCCTAATTAGAGTAAAGCCGCTGGGGGGGTGGGGGGTGAGGCAGAGATGCGAAGGCCCACGTGCCATTGGTCGGCTGGGGGGGAGGCGGACCCGCTGCCCCGTCGCCCGGGACGACGCTCGGCGAGAGCGCGGCCGGCGTCACGCCGCACGGGTGGCAGATGGCGAGAGATTTTCCCTTTTTTTCCCCCGGCGCTTTCTCCGCCCCCGGCCGATACCTTGACCCAGCTTACGCGGGATTCGGTCGCGGTTTAGCGCCACTCCGCCACTCATCCCCCGGCCTGACGCCCGCTCCGAAGCCCGCGCTCGAGGCAGGGCACCCGACGAGCTTCTTAAAGCCGCAGTCGCACAAAAGCCCGCTTCGTCTTTCCACATAAAAAGGGATTTAAAATATATTTAGGCACACGCCATTCATTGGGGTGACTCTTTTATAATTTACAATACAAAACATTCTCACATAGCTGATATCATGTGGATGTTGTATAAGAGCCCAGGGTGGGGAACAGAGTGTATATTCCAAATCCTTTACCCCCTATAATCTCTCCAATTTGTGAGCTTGAGGCTGGGGTTAGCATCATTTGGTTCCAATTCCAATGCCTTACCAAACACAACCAGTTAACTGCCTGAACGTTTTGAACAACTTATGAACCTATACACACACTTTTCCCCAAATAAAAAAGCACCTTCTGCGAGCTTAGAGAAAAACGCATGCTGTAATCTTTAACTGTAATCACATTCGCCACAGACAGGAAGATTGCATTACTCCTGTCGTTACACCCTCGCACAGACAGGAGGGTTTGCGCATTAATGGCACAGCCTGGATTTGAACCTGGGCTCCCGTGCCGCGGACAGGCTTTCATCTCACGCAAGCTCCGTTCGCCGTTAAAAGTGTTTTAAACCTCAGCAGGAACGAGGCCGGAGCCACTTTACTGAAGCTGAGGTGAGCCCAGGGGCCAACGACAGCTCCCCTTTTATCTCTCCACTCTGGAGCGCAGACCAAAACGGGGGCCAAATCCTCCCGCGGCACAATTTTTACCGTAATGGGGCCGAAGTGGCCGAGCGCAGGGCATCTCAGGTGACTTTTTCACCGAGGGGAGGGACCGGACCGCCCCAACCGACCCACGCAGCACTTCCACAATACGGCAGCATCGGCTGTCCATGCTCACTCTGCTGTTACTCCATTCCGAGTGCCTGCCCTCAACCTGTAGGCCCGAGCTTCACAGAGCACATTATGTAGTTGCTTCTCCTGCTTTGTTGATGTAAGTGTTAAGATTTAGGGGAGGCAGGGTAACAGTACGTCTGTTTTCCGCCTGTGTTGGTCTGCCCCTTGCGGGCGGTCTCACCTGTTCGGGCTGGGCCGATTCGGCGCTGTCCTGGCTCTCTGAGGTAGACGCCTCTGCTTGGGGGTCCGTCTGGGCGTCGAACGCGGCCCCTTGGCTCGGACCGGCTTTACTTGACGAGCTGGACTCCGCCTGCAGGAACACACAGAGCATCCATAACGTCAAATAATAACTTTCAGCAGTGCGGTGGGATTAATGTTTCAGCCACAAACATCACAAACATACGATTTTGTCTTCATTCCACAAACTTTCTCATCAAATCTCCTTAAGTAACGGGAAGAAACATCCTGCGTTATGCATGGTGAATATAGTCAATACAATGACATTAAGGCTGATGCATTCAGCTTCGTTTTTTTGTGACGCTAGATTTGGCCCAGGACCGTGGTTTCTCAACCTCTCCTTGGGTACCCCCAGCAAGAACCAGGTATTAGATGTGTTCCACCTCAAGCACACCTGGTGTGAAAAATCAGCAGCTTGATTCATTCTATCAGGACTGCTTCAGATGGAACACATCAAATATCTGGATCCGGCAGTGGATATCTGAAGAGAGGTTTGGGAACCACTGGCCCAGGACATCACAGTTTGTTTAGTAGAGGTATTAGGCATGGAAGGTATTATTGTGTGTTTTCTTATGGCTGAGTGATCTGCAATCCGGTGGATCTGAGGTGCACCTTGAAGCTTATCTGTCGGGCGAGCTCTTTGGCCTCGCGGTCCTCCTGGCTGGGGTTGCTGTTGGAGGTGAGGGTCAGCAGGGCAGTGCGCATGGTGCACCCGCACGCCTCGCAGCAGAAATCCTGAGACCTGGGGGGGAAGGGGGGGGTACAGAGGGGTCCGTCATCACGGGAGTGAAAAGCTCCTCCATGAGATTCGCAAATCGCGCCTTGCTTGCCCAAAGGCCTGCTTGGTTGCCCTAGCTCCGCCCTACAGCTCTCATTCGCCCACCTGCCCGCCCGTCTCCTGTCAGACTACTTTTGGCTTCTGAAGAATGTTTACATTCTGCTTTACAGCTGCTTTTCTGGAGGTTCTTAATGCTCTCAAAAGGTATCAATGCAACCATCTAGGTTTCGGAAAGAAAAAATAAAACCGTGGTTTTATAGCACGCTAGTTGACTAAAATGTTTAATTTGACAGTGCAACCATGTAGTTTCCAAGATATGGAAATCCAGTGTATTTGCTCTCTGTGATACAAGAGGCAGACAATGGCAATTTAGGTAATGGCAGACCGATATCTGGCTGTCTGCACCAGTGAAGATCATAGACCTTGGTCAATTTCATTTACCTAAAACTGTCACTCGCTGACAATGTTTTAAGCAAGGTTTAATCTGGCATTAGAACCAGATTAAAAAGGATCTTAGATATGACTTAACCACTGTGCTTATGCTACCGTGTATATGTCGCGGTTCAAATTATTTACCGTTTTATGTTACGGGTTTGCTTAGCCGGCTGTGTTGTACTTTGCCCGTTGAAAATGTTTAATCGGTGGGATACCCTTATAAAATAAAAGGATGAATAAAATAAAATAAAAAAACATAAAAATACAGCAGCCTGTGTTGGGCTGTTTAGTTATTACAAGATCAATCGGTTCCGTGTTCTGATCGTTTAGCAATAACGCAGCGTGTGGAACTGTACGGGAGGCTTGAAATCTCCCAGGTAGCGAATTTACCCTGATTGCTTTGCTGTGAAGAAGCCGGGGGTAAGCAGAGACTAGAGAAGGGCCGTGACCCCGCTCCATCTCATCTACCCAGAGAACCGCGCGCACGGCAGCGGTTAGCACAGAGACTGGGTTAGCAAAACAGAAAAACAACCGCCGGCGGAACTCGGTCGCCGCGGAAATCCGCAACCTATCACCGTGGAAGTGGAACCAGGCATCCCTGATCGCGTGGCCACAGTACCGGCCATCAGCCAGCGAAAATACAGCACCTGCTCCTGCCTGTGCTACAGAAAACACAGCGAAGGCTCTTCGCGTGCTAGAGGGCGAACGTTCCGAAGGCAATTGAATTGACGTCAGGACGCTCAATCCGCAACTCCGCATTGACATCCGCGTCGAAAGAGATAGCGGCTCTTTTCAATCTTGGAACAGTTTGAAGCATGTGATGTTGGGAGCCAGAATTAACATACAAATGTGGCATTATAGCTTTACTAAGATTGTCCTGGAGGCTCTGATGGAGTGACGGCTCTTGCAATTAACAGGGGCGTAAAAACAAGAGATCAAAAACAAAGCCAATTTCTGTCTAAGCCTCAGTCTTTGTCGAAAAAAAACAACAAACAAAAAACACTTTCATCAGTACGACAAGCAAAGGCTTATTTATAGAAGGTGGCACGTTGATCTTGTCACATCTAATCTTCATGTGTTAATGAAACAGTCGTTCATTAAAGACTCCATCCCAACGTGTTAATGAAACAGTCGTTCAGATCCCATCTCTTTTAACTGAAATTTCATCAACTCAATCCACAGATCACGGACTCGAGCATGCATTAGCAAACCACCCCCTAGTGAGCGCTAAATAAACACACTCATTTGGATTATATTTTTTATGAGTAATTTGGTTATTACAAAAACAGCAAACACAGCGCTCCAAAAATCGATTAAAACTGGGAGGCGGTGTGGTGCGGTTCGTGGGGCTACCAACTCTCAACCCATATACAAATCCTTCCATTCCACCACATCTCTCACATCACATCTGTAACCATTTCTACTTTCCTCATTTGACTCAAGCAGACGAAAACCCACAAAAGGACAACAGACACAGTCCAAAGATCCATTAGCGGGAGTGAGACAAGACACAGATATTAATAACCTTTAATTGACGAGCTGTCCAGCTATAGTCCGGCGGGAGGACAACTTATTAATGCATGTTTTAGCAAGTATTTTCATACACGTCAACACGTTTCGCTAAGTTGCACGTCCTCGAGCAACACATCGCCACCGACTTCCTGTAAACAAAGCAAACGCGCGGCAGAGGGAGGAAGGAAGCCCCAAAGGGATTCCTCTCACGAAGCTTACTTTTTGGCGAGAGTTCTCCTCTCTTCTGGAGTGTAATCGAGGGATCCTATCGCCCCCTCGCCTTTGGTTGGCATGAATCCGATGATCGCTATTAGCGCCGTTCTGACTGAAAGAGAAACGGGCAAAACGAAGACAGACATCAAATATAAAAAATGTGATTTTGCTGCTTCACATGACATTGCTGGACAAGTTAGGCCACTACCTGCATTTCGTAACTGTAAGCAGGTTTTTGTTAACTTGGTGTAGGCCTGGATTTATAGAGCCTCCCACACGGTCTGACCCCAAAGAGTAACTCCCCTTAAAAATCTTATTTGACAAGAGACACAATTCTCCAATCTGACTGGGGAGGAGAATTTTGATATCAGCATCGTCATGCTTAGATATCAACATCACCATCCAGAGATATCAGTGTCTCTGTGCTGATATCAGTCTCTTTCCTTACAGCTCACACAGCAATATGCAGCGACAGTATCATATTTATTTAATTTGCTCTCGTTTTTTCAAGCCTGTCTTTGTGAACAAAGGAAATGACTCCTGCACCCTATATTAAATGCTTCCAAAACATGTTTAATGGTGCAACTAATTTTTTTGTATCTGGTATCTCATTTCATCGCCAGTCTCAGTTTGTACCCACAAGACCTCTGAAATGTTTGGATTTGTATGGTCTACCTTCTCACCCATTAAGAAACACCCACCGCTAATACACTACAGGGCTTATAGTACGGGACAGTATCTCACATGAATACTTCATTTTCTCTAGCAGCCTTTAAGGTTGAGATAACATAAGAGGTTTATTCCGGAGCTGGCAAATCAGAGTTTTTGCTGTTTAAATCTTCTGCAGGAAAGACTCATTACGCAGTGCTGAAAGTAAATAACTAAATAGTTGCAAAAAAATATAATATATAAAACGGCAATAAATAACTAATTATTTTATTTTGCGTACACTTTTCGTTTTGCTGATGCAACATCAGGGGAAGTGTAGGGGAAAATAACATGGTTATACTTCACGGATTCCAACAACAACCCTTCTTGAGAAAAGAAATTGCCCCCAATGACTGCGTATAAGCCTATGCTTCCGACGTTCGATAAAACCAATAAACTGGTGCAGTCATCCTAAACAAACATACCTCCACTCTCTAGATGTCATGCAATCAGCAAGCAGAGTGTTCTTAAGGAGTATGCTCAAGGGTAAGTGTATGCTTGCACTGCCAAGTTTTCAGAGGAGGGTGGTTTATTTGGATATAGTGGTTTGGGAACCACTGCTTTAGCAAATTAAAATGACAAATTTTGAATAGTTTCAGTCTTGGTTTAATTTTAGTTTTGTTTTTGCAAACAATTCCGGCTGAATACATGTACATAATTAACTATTACTTTGGTGTTTTATATATGTGTGTGTGTGTGTGCATGACAGCAGCGATGACATTTGCTTTGAATGTCTTATTGTAAGAGGCGGACGCAGAGAGGATTTACCCTGTGGGGTAATGTGTGTTTAAAGACTGAAGACGTGTGTATTAACAGCAAGTGCACAAGCAGTTCCTGGACAGTGAAAGAGCTGCTGTTGATTATCTGGCACTGCGCTTCCAACCAATGAAAGCCTGGATAGTGAAAAGGCGTAGCGATGCCAGCTCGGATGATATTACATCAAGAACTACATTACCCAAAGGGTATCTGTAGCACAAAAAAAAAACAGTTTAAAAGGTTTATTTTCCCTTTGATTTATACATACTGAAAACCAAGGATCTTATTTCACAGCAGAAACATGTATTTAATTCCACTGGGTTTACTCCCAGTGATCCCTCCCCCCTCTCTAAAGCATGATACCAGTATGGACAGTTCATTACTAATTCCCTGGAAGGACTTTCTGTTTTCCATTTGATCCTTCCAATCATGTACATTTAGCTGGCCCTGATATATTTAAGAAACGTTTCCTCTTATCGAGTCATTTTATTTTGTCTGAAATGGCATAATCCTTCTTGTTTCCATCTTTCTTTACACTCTCTCCTTCAATCCAGCACATTCCATTTTCTACGGCCAAAAACAACTCCTCAAGGCTTGTACGTTGGTATAAAAGATATAAACTAGAAACTGAAATTCCACACAGTAAGAAACAAACCAGCTTTCTCTTCAAAGAGTCAGCTATCTACACCTTTGCAGTGTAGGCAACACGTAGTGTAGGAAATTATCTGTGCGAGCAATACATTTCATACATTACTAGCAAGCTTGTTGAGACAAATGAAGAACTTTTCAGTACAGATATCTACGACCCTAGTAGTTTGCACACCCTCACCAACACAAAAAGAATAACAAAAAGCGTTCCACCTTCCCCCACACGGATTCCAGGCAAAAACAACAAACGAAAATAACAAAGAAAAGAGAAAGAAAAATGGAACGCGGCAGAAGCTTTACAGCTCTCCGCTTGTCTCCGCTGGCCAGCTTGTCAGCCGGGCAGCTCCTCCACTTTTCAGCTCCGTTCTCTTTCCCATTTGTCTCAGTGCTCAGACAATCCATCAGACTCGCTCTCCCTTGGTGTGTGCTCTCATTCTCGGCTTTGTACCGTGGAGAGGAGCACACCTTCGAGCACCCGGGCTGATTTGACAACACAACTCAGGTGCACACGCTCTCTCCACCGGTAGGCGTGGCCGAGACAAATCCGATTCTCCGTCGGATCGAAAAGCCCAAACGCAGGAAACGAGCCTCCCAAAGCAGGAAGAAGGTAGGAGTAAATGTGAACTGGGCTTAAAGCCAAAAGCTAGTGGGTTTGATCCTCTGAAATGCTTCAGTAAACACCCAGAGATACAAAAGTATTGTATGTAAGAATGTAATCTGTATACAGTGCTCTGGACAAAAGTGTCCGCTGAAACGCTGAAACATAAATTTAAATGCGAAGGCACAGCATGCGACCCATTGAGATAAACGGGCTTACGTTAGTCTTTCTCATTACAATATTGATATGTATGAATCCTCATTTGCTTGTCAAGTCTGTATGGCGGAGCTGAAGTGAGTGGCGATGCAGGGTTAAAACTCAGCTGGGCTGCTGAGCTGTGAAGGGATGGATAGAGGGATCAGAGCTCGGCTCCAGGGATACATACTGCTCCAAGAGGGTTGCCAGGTCTCAGGGTGGTGGCCAGATATGCTCAGGCAAATCTTCTTTCCAACTTCAAATCTCCCGTTGGGCTGAAAGAAGTGGAAATATTACATTGAGAGAAACCAAAACAAGGAAGCGAGAGAGAGAGAGAGAGAGAGAGGGAGAGAGAGGGAGAGAGAGAGAGAGAGAGAAACAGACAGACAGAGAGAAGGAGAGACAGAGGGAGAGAGGACAGAGAGAGACAGTGAGGACAGAGAGAGAGAGAGAGAGAGAGAGAGCAAAAGCGAGAGAGTGCAAGGGTTTCCAGTAAACAGGAGCAAACAGTATTACGATCCAAATCCTACATGACAGTGACAAGTAAAGCAGGAACCTTATTGTGACACCGGTTACGCCAAGGCTGGTAATGGAGGCTGACCGTGACAGAACAGGGCGGGGATGAGAGAGCACGGAAAAGCTGGTGGTCTTACAGTGAGCAAGATGATGCTCGGGGGCTTCATCGGGTACTCCGGCGGCAGCACAATCCTGCCGTGGTACACCCCCCCGTCGAAGTCCGAGTCAGGGGGGCCTCGCACGGAGAAGTGCCACTCAAACAGGTTGTCCTGCAGGTACAAAATGGTCAGACAAAAAAAAAAACCTGACCACCTCCAGTACCTGGGTATGGTAGTATACCCCCCTTCATCACCCGTAGATGGATATAGTAGTATAGCCCCCCCACCCCCTCATTTCCAGTAGCTGGGTATGGTGGTGTAACCCCCCACCCCCTTACCTGCAGTATCTGGGAATGTAATTAAGAAATAACGTAACTAAGCACCTTACAAACCCCCCTGCTTGAGCCGCTCTCTACTCACCTCTAGTGGCTGGGCGTGGTAATGCTCCGTGGGGTCCCTGAGCTCGGCGGCCTCCTTCATCAGCCTCTTCACCGCTGCGGTCGCAGGAAAGAAGGACACAAACAGACGCTGTCACCGCTGGCGGAGACGTGGCCGCCCGTCGCCGCGCCCTCATTCGAGCCGACAGCTCCGGAGCGCGCAGTTTACCTCCGCCGACTAACCGCGAAACAGGCTTTTTTTCCGCTCGAGCGGACGCAAGTGGACCGCCCGTCCGCAGCCTGTCAGCGGCCGACGGGACCGGCCAAGCGAATCTCCCTCGATAGGAAAAAAACGGCGCGTTTGGGGAGCGGACGCTAATGGGAGCCGACGGCCGGCGGAACCGTTCCGCTCCGTGTTCGACACGGTCGTCACGGTCGATGGCAGGACCGCACGACTTCAAGCTCCCGACGGTCGATTTCTTCTCCTTGCCGCCCGTTTCTACGGTCACCCGGCACGGTTTCAGTACAGATGGCATGCAGTTAGGAGGTCTGAAATGTCACAGAGCATGAAGCAGTCAGCGCCACACAGGCACCTCTGAATAACCCGACAGGCTGAACGGGAGCAAAGGGGGCTGGGTGGGTGTTTGCCACCTCATTCCAAACAGACAGCCTCTCAAAAAAAACCTGACCTGAAGCCAAAAAACAAGTTTGAGTCAGTTAATTACTGAGCACGACACGTCACATTCTTTCCGGTGCTGTTGGGTCCAACCCCTTGACTTCAGCAGGTTGGCAGTTCTAACCCGACCGGCACTGCAGTGGTCACAGACGGGGGTGGTTGAGTGTCCAATATTTTGGGTCCTCCCGGTCCCCCGTAAAAGAAGCTGTGCGCCATGTCTTTATGCAATGACCGCTGGTCCAGGACGCGCTGGCACAGGTACGTGGGGACAGGTTGCTACGGCGTTGAGCTAACGAGCCTAAAGATTTATTTCCGTGCGCATAGCGCATTCTTAGCTGGAAAGAGACGCACCCACCCTTATATCCCGAGCGATGTGCAACAAACTGGCAGGAAGGAGAAGGCGGATTTGAGAACTTGCTGTCCCACCTGCTGTGGGACTCTGTCAATTTCACATTAATATGCAAATGCACAAGCCCCCTCTGGAGACATGAGACATTTAGCCTAGTCTCCCCCGAGACGTTTATTCTCACTGAAACTATGCAAATCTCATCACGCTGCTCAGAAAGAAGCACGGCCTATACTCAGGCACACGGCTGGTGGAAACCAGAATATGCGCTGTCCTGTGGTGCATGCGTCCTGCCCAGCACACCGGGTGAGCCGGTAGCCAATTCACCTCTTCTGTGAATGCAAATACACCTCAACATATGGGCTTCTCCAGGGAGCTGGGATGGCTGGGAAATTCTGAGATAGATTCAACATTTTCAACACTTTAGGCCTAACGGCACGATTTCAAAACCAGCACCTACTGGAGGAAAGATCTCTCTTTGGCAAGGACAGGTAACCTCTATAAAGCCTGCAGGATGGAGAGTCAGTAACTAAACTTTAGTCATATAGCACTTTTCAAGAACAAGTTCACAAAGTGTTTCACAGAGACATAAATATATATATATATTGGAGCTACTGCAGTTTATTCTTCACTGTACACCATTACCCATTAAACAAAACAGCATACACATTATTATTATAATAACACTGATAAAGCAGTGTTACCCCATTAGATTGGCAGCCACTTCAGTTACCAGGTTAAAAATGATTTAAATTAAAAGGTGAAATTGAAGTTACACACCAAGAGGCAGCCACCATAATGCGTATGCATAGAAAGCCTAACTTCACACACAATTCCATCGATCGAAACTAACAGCTATGTGAATCTGGAGTACACTGAACTGGAATGACCACTGATGGATTTGGGGGAAGGAATAATTCAGGACCTCTGAGAGAACCTCTGTTAGAACTGTGTAACTGTTTGAAGTGGAAACAGCATTTGATCTGGAGGAGGACATAATCTGGACTGGATCCGCCTAACTGAGACCAAGCTCACAGAAAAATTGCCCGGAAAACAAGACTTCAAAGGCTGTGAAACTCCTGGGACTCGTGCCCTGCCAGATCCTGCCCGAGAGCTCTCGGTATCAGGAAATCTCGGGTGCCCTTGTGAAAGGGAGAAATTATCCGAAACCCCGCGTGTAACGAGGTGGAAACGAACAAACAAGCGAGGACTGGAAGAGACGGAATCTGCGAAATGTGGAACCGCAGACTGGAGTCACGTCGAGAGGCGGAGGCTGCGAACGTCCGGCCCTGTCTCAAGTGCCAGGGGCCGTTTCAGGAGTCATCAGTATGCTCAAGGTTCCCTCTGCAGATGTTTCATGAAAACTGCCCTGTTTTAGTCATGTTAAACACAGAGGCACCTGTTTAACATGCTGAATGCTCAGAGCCTTCACACGGCCAGTGTACAGTTTACAAAAAAAATGCTTCTTTTCATTTTACATGAAAATGGATAGAAGGGGGAAAAATAAAGCTGCTACATGTAAGCAGACAATGCAACAGAAAAAGCAACTAAAATATTGGATGACAAAATGTCAATATTGCTGCAAAGATTTAGCCCTAGATGTACAAGCTATATTTTTGGGAAATAATTACTACAACCACTACCAAAAGTAATCCTGGCAACAAACACTAGACTACTTACAAGCACAGTTACAACTCAGGTAAGTTTCCTAATTTGTGGTGTCGACTTCAGTGTATTACAAGAATGCCACAGAGGGATCACAGGGCCCAGTTTTCCATTTTCACTGCAACACTCCCAGCTGGGAGAAAAACACTGAATTACCACTGTGGAAAGAGAAAGACAAGTTTCCTTTAAGCCTGTGTGTATGTGTGTATGTCCGTGTGTTTTGTGTGAGCGTGTGTGCACGCATGTGTGTTTTGTGTGTGTGTGCGTGTGCTTGTGTTTTGCGTGTGTGTGTGTTTTGTGTATGTGTGTGTGTGTGTGTTTTGTGCATGTGCGTGTGTGTGTGTGGGCACGCATGTGTGTTTTGTGCATGTATGGTGCTTGGCCCACAGAAGCCCTCTACCCTTCGGTGACAGCTGGGCCGCGTAGCTGTGCGACGGCGTAAACTGCCCTGACAGCCTCTGCCACAGCTTAGTGCACCCCCTCCCCCCGGCCAAGCGCTAGACAAAGTGGGGCAGCGGTGTCCGGCGGGCGTCGGAGCGGACCCCCGCTACGGGGCCCCTGCTCCACGTGGCGCAGTGCAGAGGAGGCGAGCGTGCTCCCTACGGCTCTGCGCAACGCTGCAAAACCTTCCCCCGGCACAATGAACCGCGCAGTTACAGCCATTATATCAGTACACACAACGGAAACAACAGTAGCAAGAAAACAGACGGGATTTATTTCCCTTTTGCTCTATATACCCATGGTATAGATTATGTAATGTTCTACTCTATGCAATAGACAAGAAAATAAATGGGATTTTTTTCACATCAGATTTCACGTGGATTCAGAGATTAAATAGCAGCATTTAGACAAGCAAAGACTGAGCATACAGCATGATAGTATCTTGGGCTACATTTCTAAAACATCCACCACTTATTTTGTAAAATTAGGCTAAAAGATTCACATTAACTGGCATACCGGTGTTTAGTTAGAAGATGACTAGTGTTACATTATTCATAGGATACTTGAATGATCTATATACAATTTGAATATATGGTACTACTGAACCACTTCCATATGTTCTGTACAGCATATTTACCTTTTAGGGATGTACCTTGAGAAGATTCTGCAGCCGAAGTCAATAACCATTACCAACACTTGACTGTTTCCATATTCATAGCAGAACTGCACAGGCATAAACTTATGAAAAAAAAGTTTCTCATTTTCTTGCTTACTTTATCATTAAGCAGGTTATTACTCTGATATTATCAAGCCTCCCTAGAGCTTTACTATTCAGAAATAGAAAATGTTTTGTGAAATCATGCGTGAATGCATTCTGTTACCACCAAGAAAACCAAATAGACATATTTTTGCATTTCTAAAATATTCTAAAGTAATACACAAACTGCAGATGGCAAACTGCACTGGAAGGGCAGATTTCTACCATAATTCAAACCTTGAAACCTGCTTGTTTACACCTAGATTCCAAAACATGTAAGCTATACAGACAGTCAAAATATTTGTAATCATGACACGTATTAAAAAGATTGGGTTTTACTGTGGATCAGCGCCGGCTGAAGAACTCACAGACATACACGCCACTTGGAGTGTCAGTCACACATCCAGTGCAATTATAAAGGACTTAAAGCCTGTCAAACTGATAGCCAATGCTTCTGTGTTGTATTTACATCTCCAAGTCAAGTCGTGTCTGCCTGGAACTGCCTCAACGTAGTCTTTTGTTACACGATTTTCTTCTGTTTTCCGATTGGCCGCTGTGCCGCTAACTAGCCCACCGCCGTGTACCGCTGGGCCCGGCGCATTTGCCCCACAGGCATCTCTTCCCGGCACCTTGGATTAGAACGGTTAGCGCGCGACAAAGCGTTAAATCCCGAATAAACTCCGGGCTTTCAGCGGGATTTGGACAACTTTAATCTTCCCTGAACAACAGTGACAATCATGGAGTAAAATTAGGGGAAGAAACATTTCGGGGAGGATTTACAGCGACGACACACGGCCCGCTCCATGTCCTTATGCCAACTCTAAAATTCAAAAATCTCCCTTTGTATTCAATCCACAAAAGATCCACGGGGAAAACAGTTCGCACACAAACTGCGCACTAACTGAACGTTTTGTTTATAAATCCCCCGTTGTTATCGTTATCTCTTTTAGCTAGGACATTACTGGGAGACATATTTGGGTTTGTTTGCTTGTTGTTGACATATTCAGGCAGGCGGTTTACTGAAACGTAGCATTTCTGTCAGTACGTTGCTGCAGCTTTAGATAAAGCACATTTACCAATATTACAACACAACTCCAGGCAGGTTGATGTACGTACGCTTCTGCGATACTACGACTGGTTTAATGTTATGTAAACGATGAGTGATGCGAGCGCTCGGCGCTGAAGCTACTCTAACGTTTCGGCCTCGTGTCCTCCAGTCAAACTCATTCGGTCTGGGGATTAAACGCCCAATTCTTTTGATGAGACGCAAGCCTCAAACATCTTTGGCTCCGCTGTTGCAAGAGCCTAAGGAGTTTGTTCCACTTTTTCGGACGTGGGCGGTGAAATCGGCTTGGTCTTGCAGCAAGCCTGATATTCATTGCTTGGCAGCCTGGCATAAAAATGACAAATGGCTTTCAGACACAGAAAAATGACTTGTGTCAAATCAACTTCAGCAGTGTTAAATCAACTCTAACCGAGATCCAATGGGGACAATCTGTACGGTTAAATTTATGGTCAAAATACTTGTTGTTTTTCTGTGGGGTCATGTGACCTACCCAAAGCTTATGCCTAATGTTCTGTAAACTGTAATGGACCCTTACAAATGGTGTAGGCCTAATTTGAACAAACACAATACATCTTGGCCCTTATTTTGATTTCAACCTGCTCCAGACAGAAGCAAAGATCTTTTCTGAAATTCACTAAATTCAGCTGTTTTAGCTGGAGTTGTAGTGAACTCTGCTAGCCATCGTGGTGCAGAGCAGACTTGAGCTAGCGCCTCCATACTTGCATATGCAGCGGTGCATGAAAGCAGACTTTCATACACGCAATGCATTGGTCTGCCCCTGGACCTCCGTGCTGCTGAGGAGAAGAGACAGCTGGGCCCGCCGGAGGCGATGGGAGGAGGTGTCCGACATCACAGCCGCCCGGTTCCCCCGACGGGGGTCAGCGGAAACGCCTTGATCCCCCCTGACAGCGTGGCCCCTACGCTCGTTTATTTTTGGAGCCCTTTTCAGAAAGCGCGGTTTCCCCCCTCCCCCTCCCCTCGCGATAACAATGAGCGAGAGTGACAGGAAACGCCAGAGCACCCAGATGGGCCCCAGCTCCTCTGGCGTCGAGGGATTCGGCCAGCGCCCCCCCTCCCACCGCCCCATCCCCCCACCCCACCCGCCACTCCCCTCCCCCTCCACCCCGCTAAGGGGTCGGGTGGGATTATGAGTCCCGGCATTAAATCGCGTTACGTAACGCATTTTAGTGCTCGCTGCAGACTATTTACGGCCAGTCCTGCAGGCCGGGAGACACGATTATGTAATGGACACCTACCTACCTCACACACCTTTTCCTAAAAAGGGAGTCTACAACCTGCACTTCCTGTCTGGGTTCATAAAGATGCATTTCATTGACTTTCAAGGGATTATTGCTCAAAGCCTTCAGTTCTCCATCCTCCAGGGGTCCAAGGCTAACGCTATGCTGAATCTACATTTGCACTGTCCCCCATAGCTATATGTGTGCACATCTAATACGGCCATTTTGCACAATGTTGCACTGAATAGATTAGTGGTCGCTGAAAGCATTTCTGCATGATGAAACAAGAGTTCTTAAAACATATACGTTTAAAAGTAACATCTGTATATCCAATAAATGGCAGTCTGGGTCACAAACGTTTGTTTATAATTTCAAAAGTGCAAATCTTTTAAAACAGAGTGACCTAGTGCTTACTGTTTGCATTATCGGTATGACAAGATATACAGTAACAGAAAATCATATCATTTTTATCATAATGATAATTAGAAATGTGCATTTCTATGCAAGCAGTGGGCTACTGTGGATATTTAAGGGTGCCACAACAGAAGGAAGCTGCACCATTATTTGAACATCTTTTGACAATAATTCAAACAATATAAAAATACATATGAGTGAAATCTGCACAAAACAAAACGCGAGGAAATAAACCAGAAATGTTCTAGAAGGAAAATACGAGGCCATCTGTGAAGAGAAGAAACTGAGAAAACTGGACTGTGTAGTTAGTCTAAATATATGGAAACTAGCTGCACTGCAAAGTGCAAACACGTGGAAGGCAAACTGATTCCAGTTGAAGGCTGAAACTGTCTTGTTTCAGCTGTGGCAGCTGTTATCTTGGTAACCTTGTGATAAGAGGCATTTGGGAAATTTTTCATCTGAAAGCTTTATGGTAGTGCGTGTCCAGAATACAGGTGTCCAAGAGCGATTGTCAGGGTCAAATTCTTATTGATTTTTTTTTTTTTTTTGGACTGAAAAAAACTGCTACAGTTTTACCAATGTAATAATAAGTTCTGGACAAGACTGGTGTTTTATCTACCTCTCTAACTGGAGTAAATTTAAATCAAATTTGAAAACTATAACTGGTGCGTGACTAAAAAGCTGGCTATTTTTGCAGGTTTTAACTTAACAAACGGACTTACTGGAGAATGTTGCTGCTAAATAGGACACCAAATGATCAATGGTACATGTATTTCATAGATGTTATAAAAAGCATCAGTAAACAATTACTGCATAACAACACTGTTCATGCAGCTCAATCTATAAGACACAAAGTACTGTGCATGGGAACTGATGATACATATACCTATAAATAGGCTGTAATTCCATGTTAGAGCAACACGTGAAAGAAGATTATGTGGATATAACCTACTGTACAAAAGCTCTGACCTGTTTCAGACATAACACTGACATAGATCTCTGGGTGATTCCGAATGAATCAATTACAAGTAAGACTTTTGGATTTAATGAACTTTAACTCTCCTCCAAAGGCAAGCATGTAATAGAGTCAGTTGCTTTTCCCCCACATTGCAGCCCACAAGTCATGCATGAACAGATGTAAGTTGGAGGACTCAATCTATACATACACACAGACATACCAATGTACAAGGCTATGTCCGAGTCTGCATCCACAGTGCCTGCATACCTCATACTAGTTACCCAATATTAAGCAATAGCCTAATATTTACATCTTAAGAAGCGATGAACTTTATACCACACATGCCAAAACACACCTGTGTCGTAATTGCAAAATGTTCGAATGACATGGACTAAATAAATAAATACATAAATAAATAGCCATGTACTAAAGACGTTGCTTGGCGCACTGCTAATGTCAATATCAACCAGCTGAATAATGACTACAGCCAATCTAAAATGGATATTGCTCATCAAAAGAGCACTCGATTGATCACAGTTGGGTAGGTTAGTCGTAATTCATTAGCGACATATTGTCAAATTCAGAACACCTGAACTGCATCAACACAGCCCTGCGAATTTTTTGGGGCATGCTTTTCAGTTTCGGCACTAAAATAACACAGTACGGTTGAAATGCAAATTAGATTCAGCCTACAAGGTCGTTGCAGCTATACACCACATACGGTAGAGAGCTAGCCAACACTACTCCTATTAAATTATCATACGAGGCGTGGGTAAAATACGGAAGTGAATACGTCGTAATCCGTTCCTACTGTAAACTGAACAAATCAGACAGTTACGGCGAAATTTGCACTGGTTAGCTAGCTAGATTAATATACTTAACTGACGACGAGAAAACGTTAGAGCTCTGGCTTTACAACTTACCGGGACTCTTGAGATTGTATTGATTCTCCATTTTATATCTATTCAGATAGATTTGTGGTCGCTCGGATGTCCGCCAATGCACAGATATGTGCTTTCATTGACTGATGCTAGCTAGCTAGCTAGCTATGATGATGTGCTTGCTTTTGTTTTTCTCCGTCGGTGATAGTTCCTACAGCATGAAGCCAAAGCTGTGGAAACGACCGTTACCAAGACTGTTTACTTCGCCCCTGCTGCCGTATTTCAGTGACTGTCATATCACTTTCAATATCCTGACGTGGCACAAACTTCTTTTGGGAAGGACCTCCTAGTTTCGTTTTGCTAATGGCCCAATGTCCCGCAACAAATCACCTTAGAGTGCTTGCACGAAAACTGTCATATGAGAATGAAAACAGGAACTGGAGAGCCTAGCATAGCTAGTTATTTGAAAGGCAAAACTTTATTTAAAACAAGAACAAGGACACGTTTTGTTGTCGCTTAGATGTATGCACCTTCTGTCTTCAGAATATAACATTATTGCAATTATACAAACTACGCGAAATTAGATTAAAATAGGCACCTATAATAATGGTTTAAATAGAAAAGGTGCGTAGCCTAAATGTTTCTCTTTGACAACACTGGGTCTAGTTGCATGAAGTAGTTTAGGAAACATTGGGCAACACTGGAATAGAGCTTGTTTAATATGTGTGAGCTAAGATAGCCAATACTGTTTGTAGTAATTTGACCTCATTTTGATATCAACTCTTTTAATGGTAGGCCTAGATTATGTAAATTTTTTTACGTTGAAAACATTTTATGTTGCGATCCAGTTTACAAAAGTTATTGGGTTAGTGTGTAAAATTCAAAGGATATGTTTTCATTTGCATTCTTTTTTAATTGGCCAAAATGAATTCAGTGAAATATCATCCTTTCGTTTGTGCCAAATCAGGATTGTGTATTTTGAGGGAAACACCTGTTACTGATGTATCTCTATGGCTGACATAGGATTATGGAGGAAAGCCTGCTCTTTGAAGCCCATTTGCTGTCCAGAGGCTGGAGCCTACACAGCCAGCTGTCCACTGCCCCACATTCAACCTCTCATGCTGGAGGAAGCATTTTAATCTTCCTTTTAAATGAAATTAGCCTCCGACATTTTAGCAAAAACCCAGATTTTTTTTTCTCTCGGGCTCACACACCATTTCCTCTTACTTTTTTGGCTGGCAGGATGTGCGGTTAGGTTGACAGTTTATCAGCTCAGTTCGTCTGAAGGTGAGGGCAAAGCCCACGCCTTTGCCATCCCCTGTCATGTTGTCACCCGTGACAGACAGCCTGCCCTCGACGGTGCAGGGTTCCTGTGTCCTCACTAGCCAGGATAGACAGCAGAGAGCATTCAGGACAGCTCCCAGTGTCTGCGCATTCGCAGCACGCTCTCCTGCGTGCCGACTGCTGTCTGCACGTGGGCCGAGATGTCTGTCCTTAGATGACTGATGCAATCCACAGACAATGGGAACTTATTTGGACCTTTACCTGACAAATGGTTATAACAGAGCTGAGAAAAATGTTGTCTCTACACCTCAATGCAGCAACTCTCTTGGAGTGTCATTCAGACCTTGGTGTTTACAGATAGATTAGACTACCTGGCCTTGATGTTGTTGTTGTTCATCTGACTCCCACTTACAGTGATCATTCCTTTCTGTTTCATATCTTTCCTTTTGTACAGGAAACCTTGCAAAAGCAACTAAAGGACCTAATTCTACTTTCAGTCACTTGGAACAGACAATGATGTGAAAAATATTCCTAAAGCCATCGTGTTTAAAATGATGTAACATTTGTAAGTTATGTAATGTACCGTGTATAATTATGGCATGACACATGGTGTCCTTTGACTTAATGTCAGCACTATTTGTGATCCCTGGACATGTGGTAATTAATGATTTATAATGGTGATATTCTAAAGGCACTAGGAATAAACACTCTGAGGTAACTGTGACTGACAGGTGCACAGTGGTGAGGACACGGAAGACCTGGAAACATTGTGCAACAGAGCTGTCACTCTCTATTTCTGGGAAATAGTTTTTGACTTTGTCAGATACGGGATAATAGACAGGGATTTAATCACTTATGATATCTCCAATAGACAATGAAAGACAAGAGTTTGGACACCTGAAACCTCTTTAACACAATGAGACACAGGAGCTAACTTTCTCAGTCACATATTCAGAGACGGATGGACAGATTGTGGAAGTGTTATGGGTAGTGGGGAGGCCCAGCTATATTCTGTCTGCCAAAGAGCAGAGGGGTGGTTAACAACCGTGCAACCTCTTCTGCAAAATAAGCCATTCCCCTGTGAGCAGGGGTGTAGCACAAAATTCTGGGCCCTATACATAAGCAGTCTCTGTGGGTCCCTTTCCTCTCTTGATCCATGTCTCTCACGCATCATTCCAGGCTTTTCGAGGGCCCTGCCCCCATTCGGGCCCTAGGTAGTCAGTCCCACTTTCCCCCCCACTGCGACGCCCCTGACTGAAATTACACTCTATGTTACCAACATGAAAATCAAGTAGGCTATACAAGTCTGATATCCCCTCTGTTTAGGGCTGTGCTCCGTGGGCTTTTGGAGCTGGGTTAATCTATGTCAGGAATCAAAGAGAGATTTTGTGCTCCTTTCCCTGCCCCAGACAAGCACCCTGCATGCTGATGCTCACACGACTGGAATTCATGTTACACACAAACTTCAATTTTTAAATGGCTGTTTATTTTTTTAAACATTCACACAGCAGGGCGTGAAGAGATTTTTATTTTACAATATCAGAGTGCAAACTAAGCTGTTTAGTTATTATCAGTTAAATTGTAAGACTATAATATATAAAACAATTTGGGAATACGACCTGATATGCTTCTAGTAAACATACGTGTTAATGTGTTGCAATATTAATGCCTCTGATGAAAAAATTACTGAGAATTGCATCATATGCTCAGTTTAACCCCTCATTGAATGATCAAGTTTTTGCAGTTGAGATACTGACATTGAAATTAAGAGCCCTTCAATAAGTTATAGCATAACACATTTATGTAAGAATGTAAGAACAATCTATGCTGTCCCACATTCAGTGCATTTTTAAGGTCACATTTAAGCATGAATAAAGTCGAATGGCGCTGCCGACAGGATTCCCCATACAGCTCTGAGGTCGATTTATTAGACCAGAAACGACATTTTTGACTTCGGTAATTCGATGAGTATAAAACACTGATCTATTATAGGTAGAAAAGTCGTCGAGTCATGACTTGAAATCGATCGGCATCGTAGCCGTGACGCAGATCGACATCTCTAGTGTACAGCCAGTGCAGCTTGTTTGTTTCAATTTCCAGCTGACTGCACGCAGGGTGTTCACATCCCGCCTCACTGCTGCCATAAATTTACCCCTTTTTGTTTTCGGTTGTGCCGTTTTGACAGCCACAGTGAACGAACGGTCGATGGGCAGGCGCGCGCTGTTTCGTTCTCATGCTGAAGCAAAGCTGTGTCAGGTATTGCTGCTGGGACTTCTACCACTGTGATGCTGCTTTGAGTGATACTGCTAACAGAACCACCCTCACTACAAGCCATGAATCCATAAAATTCCAGATTCCTTAAGGCATGCGACTTGCTGCAATGTGTTTTAATGAATCAATCCTATATTTAACATAGATGCATATTTGCACATTCAGTATAATTACAGGTGCAATGTAAAGAAAAAGAATTGTTGTCCCTATGACAAAGACCAGAGTGGTGTTTTGTGATTGCAATTATAATATGGCATCACATTTCAGAGTAAGCAGGTACCAGTGTGTGGCATGTGCAGGTACTGTATAGGTACTATTTCTATTTAAATAGAATAGTAAATGCAATCATTCTTAAATAGAATCATTCCTTCATTTCAAAACATAGAAGCAAGCCTGACCTCATCCACAGTAATGGTAATTCTGAAATGACGTGTGTTTACAGACAGCCACTCCCAAATCACTCCCATTGAATAATATCAAAACTCAAAGCTGGCAATAGCATGTGAAGAAGATCTCATTTCACTGTATTTCACATGGAGTGCTAACAGTTTATCTGTCTAATTGAAAACATAAAAAAACAGAAATGCAAGGATGAGTGATTTATATAAGCAAAGCACCACACTACAGTGCATTTCAACCCGCATATTAGGATAATGCATTATTTTCATGGAGTGTTGGCTTGAGATAGCAGTTACGGCTAGGGCTGTTTTTCACATATGGCGATCAAATCTTTTAAATGTATTAAAATAGCTGTTTGCTGCCCTTTAGTGCTTTCTACATATGTGCATCCAGTTGTAATCCGACTGAGACTGCTAGTATTATATAGAGAATGTGTTGGCTGCCCTCTATAGACCAGTGAGCACAGCAGGAACCATGATGGGAGGGGCAATATGGTATTTTCCTCTAAGATTTAACACATCTCACTGATTTACGGACTACACGTCACACCATGTACAGCAGATACATTTACTCTGATCTGATAGACTACCAATACACACTCATTGATGTCCCCAGAGTTCATGGTAAAGCAGAAGCTAGCTGATCAAGAGGTCCAGAGTATTAGTTGTTGAATTAGAAAATAAGACAATTATTGCATTCTTTATGAATTTGTATTAAACTCTATTTTAAATAGTTTTTTTATACAACAAAAGAGAATAAAAAATATGGGATAATTTGAGCAATATAACCATTGACTTTATACACCCTTAAATTCGCTTGAAGGAAATATAAGTGGTTTTGAGACTGAGATGCAGTCAGATATCAGAATTAAATTTACCACAAAATTTACCACATAAAATGTATCACAAAATTAGAAAAGGGAACTCTGTGCCCATTTAATCTGCAGAATTACAACATTCAAACATTTATTTTCCCTCCTCCAGTAAGAGTTCAGATTATGTAAAGAGGCTAAAACAGTTCCCAGAATTCCCTTGCTCCCCTTATCACAAGATGACTGCATTCCAAACTGCTGAGGATTGCATTCTACTGACACCTGCTGGTTTAAATATGTAACTACTCACAACAATACACTTGTCCTCCCTACAGTTGGTATCAGAGCACATTTGTGACCCGTTTGTTAACCGTGAGTCATAACTATGTTTCAGGAATGCTTCAAGATTTTGAAGAACACTGCCTAGAACATTCTTTTCCCAAGTAAACAAGCCTCTGTCATATTTTCTGGCCAGTGCCCCGCCCTGCCCTCAGCAGGACCTTTAGCAAACCGCGTCTGCATTCCACTGGAAAATGTGCCCCACAAACTGCCCCCAGCACCTCAGCTGTTCATATAGACTAGCTTCTCCTGCAACCAGGAACTCAGGTTTTGACATCTGCAGATCCTTACCAGGCCATTAGAAATAGTCTTTAAATCATTGGCACCCTTGACAAAGATTAGCAACAAAGGCTGAATAAATAAAAACACAAGTAATATTTTACTCTCAAAACTTGTCAGATGCATATTTCATGACTTTTTTTGGACCTTGTACTATTTTTCACAAATATATTGTGGAAATGGGTGATATGATGCTGCATTAGTACTGTTGACTCACAGAAAGAAGGTCCCAGGTTAGAATCCCAGCCAAGGCCTTTCTGTGTGGAGTTTGCAGGTTCTCCCTGTATCTCTGTGGATTTACTCTGGGTGCTCTGATTTCCCCCCTTAATGGAGGCTTATTGGAGAGTCTAAATTGCCTGTACATAAGAGTGTATGAACAAAAGGTGTGTGCCCTGAGATGGATTGTGTTCCAGGGTGTATTCCTACCTCTCACCCAATGCATGCTGGGATAGGTTCCTGCCCCCTGCGGCCCTGACCAGGAATAAGCAGGATAAATAATGAATGGATGGATATTGCAGAAACAGAACCCCACCTGGTGGACACTTCAGGAAACTATGACTTTGATTTATTTATTTTTTTACAATTACATATTATGCTATACCAACACCGGAATTCAGTGTAAGATAAAGTGTAAGATAAAAGAGTTAGGAGACCATTTCAGAGACCCTTTAAAATATCACTTCATATGAAACATATTCCTGCATGGTCCCTGATATTTTGTGAAAGCTGCTTAATTCTATGTTGTCTCAACCGGAAATGTCTGCTTCGAGGCCAATTAATTCTCAAAACCTTTGACAAGAGGAGGAATGTCAGTCAGACAAAGATTCCTGACGGGGGTCAGTGCCTCAAAAGTGTCAGAACATAATTGTCATTTCATTGAATTCCCACACTCAGAAACTACAACTCAAACACAGATCCAAACCTTACTCACAAGATTATGTCAAGCATACAAGTGAACAAAAAATGGAAACATCAATGGAATCATCTATCATTTAAGTTACTTAAGAGGGTGTTGGGTCACCATGTGTTGTAGTAGAGTGTGTATAGATTCTATGAGTGTCTTGAATTCTGCAGGGGGAATATGACACCACCCTTCAATGAGAAAGTCATTTAGCTCATGCCTAGAAGTGGAAAAAATGCTAGCTCAAGCATTTTTATGGAATATCCCATTAATGCCTGATTTGGTTCACATCTGGTGACTGAGAAGACCATGATGTATGGATAATATCCATGTCACACTCCTCAAATCATTGGCTAACTTTGCATGCTCTGTTGATAGAGGCATTGTAATGTTAAAAGATACCCTGACTGCAGGAATTAAAGGTTTTAACGCGGGATGAGGACGGTCACTCGGTTCCAATAAGTAAGGACTGCCATCAGCCTTGGCTTTTAAGCTTGCCAGGAAACTGTGCTCAACACTATAATGGAAGGAACCTTCCAGAACCCTTCACTGTTGTGTTTCCATTTTTCAAAACAATTTTCTTTTTTTCTGATTTATTTATAGCAGCTTGCAAAAGTCCCCTGCACAGCTTCACAGCTTTCACATTTTGTTGCTTCAAAGTTTGAAATGTAACCACAGATGTTTGCATAAATGGTCAGACCCTTTGCTATCATAAACTTAAATCCGGTTTGATGCAAATATCATGAAATTCACATTTCATGATAAATGAAATCCGGTTGAATGGTCTCTGTCTGCTTGCAATAACTGTGGTTCCCATGATTTTAGAAAAACAAACTAAATTAATACATTTGTCTTTGAAAGGTCATTCAATAAGGCAATGGATTCCCAGCAAAGATTCTACCATGAAGACAGAGGAGCTTCTCAACAATTTAGGGATGAAGTCATGAATACACAGATAAGAATGATATTAAAGTCTCTGAATACCTCTTTAAGCACCGACAAGTTAATCACTGGGGAGTTCGTTGACATATCTTATCTCCTGGACACCTCCTAGAAGAGGTCGGTCTTTGAAACTCATCAAGACAAGGAAGAAAGGAATCCCCTCGTGAGGTCAACAGCAATTTTGAAAGAGCTACAGGATCAAGGCCAAAGATGGGTAAGAAAATGTTTATGGGCCAACAATGTTCTAGTCGCTCCACAAACTAGCCTGTATAGCAGTGTAAAGAAAGAAGCCATTGCTAAAACTAAAATAGCACATGGAGGTTGCAAGAAAGTGTTTACATGAGGTTTATAATTATATGAGACAAAACTGGGACTGTTTTGAAATGTAAAACATTATGCAAACCCAACACTAGAAAGCCAGTTTTTTTGGATTACTGGAATATTGTTGGTTTGTGGACATTTTCTCATCATCCCAACTATTTAACTCCAAAAATCTTTTCACGTTTACTATTGGATTTGCAATATAAAACCACTTCTCTTTCATCTTCTCTCAAAAACCTGTATATTTAAATTATGTTTAGACATAGCTACCTCTTACATTATTACAAAACAACAGAACATTTTAAGGATATGTTCCAGTGAAACTTGGTTAATTGCATGTCTGTGTGTCAATTAGGCTAATAAATATCTGCAAGGAAATCGATCTCTATATCCTATATTTGCGTAGACTATTAGGGAACACTGAAAGGTGTCCACACTGCGCTATAGGCTATAGACCCCGGCAACCTGTATCAACTTTTAATATGCGACAAAATATGACACACGTTCTCATATTCTCCACCGGGTGGCGCTTTATGATACAAGTTCTAAAATACAACATTTCCTTGTCTGGTGGGCTCAGTTGGACTTTCCTTTTCTTACGAAGGAATATAGTGGAGTTTGCTATTCGCTATTCTTAAATCAAGGTAAGTTTCTCTGGTTTGTTTTGCGGTTGAAATGTGAAAGAGTGTAAACCGAAAGCTATCGGGAAAAGCTTAAACTATAGTCTTACCAGTATCGCGTCAGACGCTGGATGCTGCTGTGAAATGCGATGTGTTTTCACCTGTGCGCATGGAGCACACACGCAGTAGTTTATATTTTGGTTGGGGCGTTTAAAGTAAACCCAACCGATTTGCTAAAATATTTCTATATGTATGTATCTAATTGTACACTATTTACAAAATACATACACCTTTTTGGCATTCACATCTGTAATGAGAAATTGAAACGCGATCGTGTTAAACATGAAAAATGCACACGGTTAACCTGTTTTATGTACCAATAATTCAGCGCAATATCTGGGCTCATGGGACCGATACCTCCTATCTCTTGAACTTAAGGAAGGTTTCTGGGCTGAACAAGTCTGTAAATGTGAATGAATTAGGTGAATGAAAATGCTTAGGAAAACAGAAACCAAGTACAAGGGCTCGATTCGTTTCAACGACCCATTCTGTAGTCTTTCTTGCATATTACTTTAGTACCGATTGTTTTTTCATAAATATCTGCAACTGTAGGCCTATGCATGTTGGTTATTACTATAAACGAGGACTTACCTCGAAGGAAAAGTGTTGTTCGTCTTGATTTTTATTCTCCGGGCAGCCTTTCATTGAATTATGTCTATTTTTTGTTTTGTTGTGTAACTGTTTTAATGGTTCAGTGGCCAAGTTAAGATTTGCAAATTGCTTTATGTTTTCTTGCCGTAAGCAACCTTCTCAGGATTGTCGACATATTCCTGTTGTGAAATAATGCAATTAATTACGCTGAGATGGCTTGGAGGAGTTTGAAATGACGGCTGTGTATCAACACAGGTCAACACAAATGTTGAGATAAATGTACATTCACTCAGTGTATGTTGTTACTACTAAGCCTTTGTTTTGCAATCAAAACTTTTAGTGTACACACACACACCCACACACACATACACACTAAATTGGGTTTTCAGGCTACAGATAACACAGTTTTATTTTTTATATTAACTTTGTGCTCTGATATCGCACATGTTTTCTGTGGTCCTCAAAAAGGCCTTTGGGACAAACCTAATGATCTGTGCTGTAAGCAAATTAATGCAACTTATTACTATGCTTTTGCCTTTTTAATGCATTTTTGCCATCCCTTTGAAACATTAAGAACAAGCAGGTGCAATGTACAAAGAACAATCGCCGTGTTCAGTTTAGATAAACTCGCCCTGTAACCAGCTATGGGGATGCGACTGGAATGACCTTCCATACCCCAGCATACGGCAGGCAGGTCGTGTCCACAGATGGGAGAGGGGCTTGCTGGTTGGGGGCGGGGGGGCTTATTGGAACGCTGCCTGTTCAGCCTTTGATCCCCTGTGTTTCTACACCATCTTGCGTTTTTTTTCTGCTGTCAGCTGCCCTGCCCAGGTCTCTCAGAACTCCGGGCTATACAATGTGGTCAGGACACAATCTGCAGGGATGGGACAGTGTCATATTGATTGAGTGTTTGCGTCAGGGTATCATCTTTAAAAGTGAAAGTACGGAAGCATGAACTGACTTCCTCTCTAATAGGCAAAATATTAAATGCATTTGTGGTGACTTATGTCTATCAAAATAACATTCGCAACTGAAATTTCATCGGCAAAATGAACCTAGTTGATGCCAGTTGCTGAGCATTGCAGTGCTACTGTACATTGGGTTAGCCTATTCAGCTATTGGTGCACATTTTAACTCTGATTTTGGGATTTCCTGTATTTTTCATGCCTTAACACAATCTAAATGTTAACTCATCCAAACACAAGGACAGTTTTTTTTTCAAAAGCAGTCTTGCAATAGAGGTTTAAAAGAAAAAGATTAAGATCGAGACAAAAAGGCAAACATTTTGTAGAATTATTTTTAATGCTATCATCTGTCAGTGTAAATACCTGGTATCACATTTCAAATGTTCTCTGTAAAGCTTTTGAGGTGCGTATTGCTCCTTCAGGCACTACGTATTGCTGCCACAGAATTGATACAGGGAGATTTATGTGGCATACATTTTGAAGCACATCATATGACAATAGTATTACTATCATCACATTCATGAATTGTAGGTCCTCCAGAGTGGCCGTTGAGAGTTAAGGACTCAGTGCTGTATATCAGGGGCATATTTCAGTTATGTTCCTGGCGCTGGTGGTGATTTTATATTGGTCCATCCATCCTCACTTACAGGGAATGGGGACTGCAGAGAAAAATGTTTTATTAAACTTGATGAATTGCATATTTTGCATGTTTCAATAAGTATTCTCTGCAATTATTTAAAAGCCATTGGCCTGTATTTTGTTGTAACAAGTTGTTTTATTTATTGTGTAACATATTGTGAGCTGAAACTGGTAATCATTTTTAAATGTTTTGTAGAAATGCACAGGATTTTGAGTGTGTGTTTGTCCGTGTGTGTCTGCGAGCATGCACGTGTGCATATGTGTGTGTACGCACGCACGTGGGCACGTGTGTGAGAATATGAAATGTGAATGACAGCTTTCTTAATGGCAGTACATTATTTAAGTTGAGTGGTGGTACGGTAAACTGTGATAATTCACAGCTTAGGAATTTGTCCATTACTATACTCCTAGAGATTGTGAAGTGAAATGACAGTAATGGTTCTTTTAATGGAGTCATTGCCATTGCTCAGCACAGAGGGACAAGCTGTGTGAAACAGACCATTATAAATTAGAAATTCCACCAATAGTAAAACTAGTTGTGAAAAGCCAAGGCATGCACAGTGAGAATAACTAGATATGCAAAGCATCCATTTAATCATATTACTATAGCCAATTTAGCACTAATCATGGTGAAACATGCACATTCCACGCCAATGATTCAGCTTCCAATATCCTCCTCTGAAATTCCCCTCTGACTATGTAAAAAAGGGTGATAATAACATGATTGCAAACAGCTGTTGTAATTGCTGCATCAGACATTTGAACTGACAGTTTACAAGCCTATAGAACCAGTAGAAATATTTGATAGAAATAGTCTTGATATGAAAGAAGCTACTTTGATTTGATGTTGATGTTGTTTGAAGTTTTCTTGAATGTCCGGTTCCCTTGGTGTGCAGTCATGCATAATTCTGTGTTAGGCAGGGTTTGCATATACATATTCATCAAAACTGTGTGTCCAACATGAAAATTGTATCTCTATGGTCATAACACAGAGCAGAAATAATGTTTTTTAACTGATAGAGAAGTGAGTGGTGACCTTTCAGCTGTAACTCTTAGATTTGGATGAAGTCAGTAGGATGATGTCACCTACTGAGCGTTCAGCATAATAATAGGGTGTTTTTTTGCCTGGGGGCTGTTCATATAATAGGGCTAAAGCTGGTCCTCCTCCAACAACCCAAATTTTTCAGTCGTCAAGACACCGGTGAACTTCCACCTCAGCTAACACAAAGCACTTGGAGAACATGTCATTTAGATTCCCAGTTGGTTGTGAGGTGACAAGAATGTTCCCCAGTCTTAAATATATGTATTGTTCCAAACAAGTTCTGTCAAAGTCACAGAAAAATGTGCTAAGCATTCATACAACTACTAATGTTCTCTGATGGCTTTCATTTAGTCATGAAGACAGATCATGTACTTTACCAGTAAGAGTGTTCTGAATAAAAGCAGATTTCTTTAGCATTGCTAACAATGCGAAAGTTTACCCTAACTTTATATGAATGTTCCGGAAGCCAACAAATGTTAGCTGGGATGTGCACTTAATTCCAGCAAACTTTCAGCTCTTGATTTACTGATCACCATACTATTGCTGAAGTTGGTAGTGTTATCTGTTTTAGATGGCTGCACTTCAAGGTAAAGGCGTCCAGACAAAGCAAAGCCTACAGCACCACAGAGGCATGCTGGGATAGCACGAGGGACCATGAGACAAAGCGCCGCGGCGCGGTCGCGTCACCCGCATTGCGGAGAAAGGCTTGTGGGCAGCGCTCTCTCTCTCTACGGGGCTCATAAAATCGCGTCTCCCTGTCAGCGCTGAAATCAGAGCCGCGGCGGGGTCAGGTTACCGCCATCCCCGGGCCTTAGGAGGGACAGCGCTGAGGAGCCGTCCTCCCGCCGGGCCCGAGAGGCTAGCGCTGCCTGCCTTCTCTTAGGCGTTCACACTGGGAGCAGCTGCCGTCCCCCACAAAAAAAGTGCCGTTTTCCCCGATGCAGTTTCTGCTGATGAAACCTTACCCAAACCCGAGCGCCCGAGTGCGGCCGCTCCCGCCCGCCTCCCCCGTATCGGATGGCAACGTCTGGTCCCCCGCCCAAAATGGCACAGGCCCAGATGGGCACATTTGTTTTGCTCTGCTGCGCACGGAAGCCATCTCCAGCAATTTACCGGATTCCTGTAATATTATCGGCCTGGTGCCCCCTCCATTCATAGCCGCCGCTGTCGCTCTGTAATGTTGCTGGTGCTGGACATTTCCCCAGGACATAGACGAGGCGCCCCTCCCCATTACTCACCCCTTTTGGATTCCGCCCTCTTCGTATTTGGAGGAGGGGGGGGGTGGTCATATGATAGCATGTTGGGGGGGGCTGGAGTGTATAGCACTGTCATTATTCTTTGGATTCACCTCGATCGAACGGGTTGGGTTCCCTTCTCCAGAACTCGTCCTTTGTTTGCAGTGGCACTCCTTGGCACATGGCCTCGGAATGAGCAGAAGGATGATCCTGCCGTTTGTTATATTCGCAATACTGTTAAATTCATGGCTTATTCGCAGCTGGATGTCTTCTCAAAAACCAGAGCTCCGTAACTGCTGTGAGGGCACTCTAACGTCTTATCTGAACACCTATATTTGTACCTCCATGGCTGTGTTCCATTCAAACAAACAAGATCACAGACAACACAAAGGACTGCAGTTAATTTTCTGCAGGCACAGATTGTATCATTGAATTTGCTGCACTGCATGTTTACGGCATTCCACACCAGCATGTTTGCGTGCTGTACAATCCTCTTAATGAAAATCTTATTTTAGATCTTCTTCCTTACGTATGTCACAGCTGGCAGAGTTAAAGTGCTTCTCATTCCATTGCTCAGAAGAGGTCTGTTTTTTCCTGTCTTAGGTACGATGCAAATTAAGCACCCAACAGTGACTAATCTAATGCAGGTTGTGAGGTTACATTTATAATTTCCCTTTTACTTTGCCCTTCTACAAGATGATTATTTATCTTGCTTCGGGACACGTTTATACTGACATGTTGATTTGAAGTGTGTCAGCGGGCATGTTCAATCCAGCCAAATAGCTCCAGAAAAAGCAAGACTGAAAATGACATTGACATTGGCATGTTAGTTTCGCTTGGAATTCCTTGCGAAACATGATATAAACATGTGCCATGATATATGTATGCGGCATCGTTCTGTTTTTTAGTTACTGCTTTTGACTGTTGGTTTCTTTATTTCCACCAAACAAAGACATAGTGTGAATTAATTTGTTATTTACATAAATAAGAATACATGGCTAATTCATTCGTTACATTCTCATAACAATTGCCAATTTCTGTTACCTGGAAAAAATGGTATGCAGTGGTACAAATGACAGAGAATTTCAAATTAGTTTAATGCACATGCTGCACAAGTTACTGTATAGACCAGGGGTGTCCAATTTTTATCTGACAAGGGCCAATGTGGGTGAAGGTTTTTGCTTTAGCCCAGCACTAAGACACCTGATTCTACTAATCAAGGTCTTGATTGAAAACCATGATTAGTTAATTTGTCGAATCAGGTGTCGTAGTGCTGAGCTAAAACAAAAACCCACATCAGGTCTTTTCGGATAAGACTGGACACCCCTGGCATAGACAGTCGATAATGACATATGCTTTCATTCTCAGATCAGAATCAGTGTTTCAGATTTGGAGTGCCTCTCCTGCAGTATCAGATTCCCTCCTCAAGGAAGTCATTGTATTTATCTGCCAACATGTCAAGACGAAAAACAATAGAGTGACGAAGGACACATCCAGGTTTCCACAGATACGCCCCTAAGAAAGGGCACCCCACAAAAATCCCCGCCCCTGGGGCGTACGCTCATACCGAGGAACATGTCACCGTTAGCCAATGGGACAAGGGCGGGGCCCTGTTTCATGAAGCTGGATTACTTTGTTAACTGGATAACTGCGCTGAGTAAAACCTGGAACCCTCTCCAATCTGGAATGGTCTGAAGTAAAAACAGCTGTTTTACCCAGTGCGGTTATCCAGTTAACTCAGTAATCTTGTTGTAAAAAAAAATTAATAGCCTCATGAAATTTGGAAAATGTTTCGCCAAGGGAACTGCTTTTCAGATGCAACCTTTATTGTACAGTTCAAGAGCTGTTTTGGAATTTTGACTTTTGAATGTTGAAGAACATTCTACCATACCACATGAATACAACATCTGCTTTTTTGTAGATACAGCCAACAATCAATTGCAACAAAAAAAGAAAGGTGCACTTAGCTTGTGCTTAAAAACAACCTCTGCATGTGCTAATGAGCAATAAGATTCCAAGTATGTTAACATCAACAACAACCACAATTAAAAGTCCCCATTTGTGCTTTCAAAATTGAGAATTTTAGTTTAGCTTTGTGCATCTGAAAAGCAGGAGTTATGCATCCAATGCCACTATCTATAGCTTACATTACATTACATTACAGGCATTTGGCAGACGCTCTTATCCAGAGCAACGTACAACAAAGTGTATAACCATACAAGCTTCAAATAAAAAGCAGATTAAGACATTAACTATTCAAGTTGCATTGACTGGGCCAGACAGTGGCTGAAAAGGAAGAATTCTTCAGGTATGCTGTTAGAGTATGGGAGCATGTAAACATTCCCAAGGCTCTCAGCCAAGCCCTGTGGTTGAAATGCTCTCTCCCACCGCCATGCTAAACCTTCAACACCAGTAAACTGACCTGAAAGCACTCGCACACAAGGGCTCAAGGGTCAAAGGAGCCTGGAAGCACAAGACAAGTAGCCCGTCAAATGCGTGTATGAAGGCAGCGTTTCTTGGTTTGGGGGGACCCTTTGACCCCTTTTACGTTCGTAGTCTGCTTCACCTTCTGTCTCCCTTAAAAAATAAGGTCAAGACGGGAGTGAAATAATCCCATGAAGCCTACTTCTAGGCTAGAGCATCAATTTAATACTTTGCTTTATTGTTTTTTTATGTTTATAAAATAACATAATTCAGTGGCCTGCAATGTTAATGGTTAAATTTCAATCTCCCAATAATTCAACAGTAGACTGAAGCTTAAAGAGATAGTTCACTTTCTGCAGCAAAGTTGCTTTGGAGTTACTAGAACTGAAGTGAATTTTCTTGCTCTTAACCACGCATCCCTGAAAGGCCTTATGCCTACCATTGTAAAGCAGGTAATCTGAAACGTCCCTAAAATCCTTCATTTGGGCCAGTCTAAAACATACATACATACAAATATCAGAACACCCCATAAGGTGAATTAGCCTACCCCTTTAATAACTCAGCATGGGAACTCGGTTTTTATTGCTCAAAACATTTCAGTAATCTGTTAAATCGTTAAAATCACTTTGTTTCATCTAGCGGACTGTGAAGAGTGGCTGAATGGGAAATCCAAATTGGCCGGAAAAATCCGGAACACTCGCTCACCAGCAGAGTAGTAACAACAGACAAGCCAGTTACAAACTAAACTGAGAGAGGGGGCTGGAACGAAGCTCTTATTTTCTGCCGGCAGCCCCGGCCACAGCAGCTATACACATGCAAATAGGAACCGTCGGCCCGCAAGGGAGCTGTGCTGTTTACTTCGGCTGTCCACGCTCCCACTTGCTGACTCCGTGTAGTCAGTGTCCGATGGTGTGCGCAAGTGTACCGCTGCCGTACTGCTTGGATAACCTGACCGGATTCAAGTTTGAGATTTCACATGCTTCCGTAAGTAGACCTTTTTTTTTTTTTTTAACTACGCTTTCACTTCTCTACGTCTCTTCTTTCTTGGACAAATGAATTAGACTTCTGAAAGAGAAATGTATAGCTAATTGGACAGAGCCTGCCAACAGCGATTTAGCTTATGAAATACTTCTGGTACAAGAATATTCTGTTATCGTATATTTGCAAAACTACAATGAGTTAATTGTTGCACTTGTGAAATCTTTCCCATTGAGCTCTTCGCGAGTTTGCAGTAGGCCTACTACTGTTCCAGATAGATATTGCAACAAAAAAATAAAATAAAAAATAAAACCAAAGACATTCCCTTCTGAGTACACAACGGTTTATATGTTATTGTTCATTTGTTTTATCGACATGAAGATCCTGATAAATTAGATGTTTTTTTCTAGATACTTTAATCATTAGGCTACCGTCGAAGATAGGAAGACGATGGTATAACTATGAATGCATGAGGTTTCTCTCTCAATGTACAATTTATCTCCGCGGATAAGGATGCGGAGAATGGACCTTTCAGAATTAGACGGGCTATTCCTCTTCCAGCAATATGTCTGATTCTTCGGGGACCGGTAGTGAATAATTTGACCAAGTGTACCTGACAGACATTCAGTCAATTTGGGGATTTCATTGCAGTAAATCGCCTGCGGTGACGAGTTACTCTCTGAGTGAGTTGGGACCGTGTGAAAAGAGGGGTTTCTGAGATGCAGGAATATCAAAGGGAAAAATAGTAGGTAATTTGGCATCTCAGAGGACTGTGAGAACATCTTGCTTTGACCTTCCTGTCAGTCAATCACAGGTCGCGCATAATTAGTGTTGTTAAGAGGGAATAATGATCTGAAAATCCTGTAGCCTGGTGAAAAACTCCCAAGTGAATGAAAGCTTAACGGAATTTAAAGACTATAGCCTTCTTGGACAGATTTGCAGTTGAATTGATTTCAAAATGATAAATACATTACCAGGAATGATTTACCTTTAATTATTAATTAAAAACAAAACAAATAAATGATCATTTTGCGTAATAACTGGCAAACACTTGTGAGGTCTTTATAAGGAATTATCTGTATACTATTTATCCCTGTCAAAACATTATACATATCTCATAAATATTTTATAATCTTCGTGGTATTCTGTGTCAGTAATAATAAATATAATAAATAATAAATACTGAATGGGTGGTGGGTGGAGTGAAATCAGTCATACATTCATTCTTTTAGAAATATTTTTTTTCTCTGTTTAAAATTAATCTCCCTTTCTTAAGCCTTATTAAGCTCCTCAAGTTATGATTTGCCATGTGATTTTTTATGGTGGTTCGCATGAAATTATAAACGCATGATTTGTCAAATGCCATCAGTTGAAAGAGAGGTAGTTCTGTCACGACAGCTCTTCATAAACCTCCGTGTGCGTGAACAGTTTACGCATAATGCAGTTACCGTGCGCCCTTACATCGCTGTACCGACCGGAGGAGGCACGGAAGCTTGGACAAGCAAGCCTAAGTTGTGTTGAAATCCTTTACTCCGCCGTTTACCGTTGGAACATGTACAGAGAGATCACAGCGCGGTGTGGAATAGCCAGGGGAAGGGGATGATCACAGAAAAGGTGATGACGTGAGAGTGTGCACAGGGAAGGAAGAAACCCAGAAGGACATCTTCATTTCCTTGCTGTGTGTATGTTGTGCATGTGTTGCATATTATGTGTGTGTTTTTGCGTGACCATTTTTTAGGTTTTTGTGTACCTACATTTGTATGCTTCTCTGCGTTTTTTTGTGTGTCAGTGTGCTGTGAGTGTGTGTACTGTGTGTATGCTTTTGCAGCATGTTTTGTATTTTGAGTGTGTGTGTGTCTGTATGTGTGTGTCCGTTTGTGTTTGTGTATGTGATTGACAGGCTCATCAATATGAACGTGTGGTAAATTCCCATTGGGGCTGATTAGTAGGGCAGACAGAGGGAGAGTGCAGGGGGCACCAGGTGTGTAATGGGGAGTTATGGCCTTTAATGGACGCCTGCTGCAGGAGGCCCATTTAACCCAGTCTGAAGATTCCCAGGACTTCAGATGCGAGCATAGATAAGAGGCATTACAACACTGATGAGCCTTTTGTCTTTCAGGATGGGAAGCGAAGCTTTGTGCACTGATGCGTAGCCTGTCAGGCTAAAGAGAGGGATTTCAGGAGACAGTTTTATATTTGTATCTGTTTTATTACAGTACAGTACATTGCATTATTGCCAGTTGACAGAAGATGTTTTCCAGACTGACTCGCAAAAGTGTAAAATGTCAGGAGAACAAAATTGCAACAGTTCCACTGGGAAGACACAATAGACATTTTCATAGCCATAACTGGATGTAGTAAAAGGTCAAACAGTTAAACAAGCTATTGCCGTTGTCACCTTAAAAAATCATTACACTACTATTAAAAAACAACAAATTACAAATGATTGCAGTCTGTTATTTTTGCATTAAGAGTACTCCACATTTTTTAATAGACCATGAATAAAGTAAAAGTCACAAATTTTCTGGGAGAGACTTTGATTCTTTTTTAATCCATATCAGTAGGAGTGATAATTGGAGAATTTCACAAGTCATTAACTTGGCCATTAGTCATATTAGTTGTTGTCCAGACTGCCTAGTGAGCTTTTGAAGGGACTACTGAATAGCTCCGTGGTACAATAAAAGGAGCTTTTCTTCAATCTATTTTTTTGTGCCTTGCTATAGCTGTAAACCTCTTTTATTGGTGCTTAGAAACAATAAACGCTTGTCCTTCCACACAGTCCTCAGGCTATCTGCTCATTCAGTGTGTGGTCACATCTGCTCTTCCTTCGCTGTTTCAGCGCAGAGTGTTTAAAAAAGGGAAAATATTGGTGTTTCATCTCCTTTTAAGAGGCTGAAAAGAGAAAGTGAACAAAGCCTAGTAGGCTGGGGGAACTGGGTGTGTGTGTGTGTGTGTGTGTGTGTGGAGGGGGGGGGGTGCTCTTTTCAGGGGAAAAGCAAGATGGGCTGCTCTCGGCTGCTGGCCTCGGTTAGTTATTCACAGTTGCTGCCTGAGACTGGTCAGCAGGACGGAGACCTTTGGTTCTCAGTCCTCTTTTGTGTATGTTTGTGTGCATGCATGTGAGTGTGTGTGTGTGCTTGTGTGAGCATGCACATGTGTGTGTATGTGTGTTTGTGTGAGTGCATGCGCATGCATGTGCATGCATGTATGTGTGTTTGTGTGTGTGCATGTGTGCCTGTGTGTGTGTGTGTGTGTGTGTGTTTGTATGTTTGTGTGAATGCACGTTGTGTGTGTGTGGTGTGTGTGTGTAGGTAGGGATTCCCAGTACTGTGGCTTTAGAACATCAGTTAAAGGAAGCTCTTTTTGTGAGGAACATAAGGGCCCTTTCTGTTCAGTGGTTCTGGACAATGCATTCAGTGCTGATGATTATAGTAACTAGATTGGCCACAGCCCAGGATTGTGCTATAGACTGGGTGCCACACACAGCTGGACCTGTCACAATGAAAGCTGAAGACAGAACCTGTCTTTTGGAAAAGCATTCATTAAACTGGAGAACATTATCTCAATTAATTGCAGTCAGATTCTTTGAGATGTTTTCAGCATGCTGTCATTTAAAAATGCAACATACTCCTTTGATGTTGAAGTTCTAGTTCTACTTTTAACATTTGTATGTATTTATCTTCGGATGTGCTTATATTGCGTAACCTACGGAATAATGGAAGAAGTGCTTATTTCGTGGTTATTATCATGGAAAAATGTAGATGCGGGTTATGATTGTCACCTCAAAGGATAATGCAACATATGTTTTTGAATGTTGTTCAAGTGCTTTTCCATAAAAGCAACAAACTTTTTACGTGTGAGATATCTTCACAAATGAAATGCCACTCTGCATCTCTGTTTAATCTGCCTGATTCGCCTGGATATTTTTTCCCAGATGATCTCATCTGTATCACACAATGGTGCTTAATGAAAGATTTATCATCAATCACCCCCAAATTCTTGCTGCAGAGAGAATGGAGGGTGTGTCCTGGGCTGAGGTAACCAGGGAAACCAGTCACATGACGAGGCAGGAGGTCTGGCCCTAAGTGCCAGCCCGGTCACAGTCACAGTATCCTGTATACCTCTGACCAATGGGCTGGGCCGGAGGGACACATCCACACACTGCCACCTCGGGGTACAGGAAGCAGTTCTTGCTGTGACATTTGTTGCCCTATTTATTATTCATATGTGAAACGGGCAGATAATACAGAGAAAATTCTAATGAAAGTACTTTGAGCAGCATTATGAAAAATGACACCAAGCAAGAAATATTCTCTTTTCTGGGAATTGTATTTGAAGGTATCATACTGATGACTGATACTTGATTATACTTAAATATTCATTATAATACTGATTTATGAATGATATGCCAAGCTAGACACTTTTACACATCAGGGTGGTTATGCTGGATTGTTGAGGACATTGTGCAAGCTTACATTTGCCTAGGTGTACTTTGAGGGCAAGACCTTCATTTTCTGTGTTCTCTCCTCTGTCAGTAGAGGGAAAATAAACAGTGAAAAAGAGCTTGTCTCTATGCTTAAATTTCATGGCGTGTTGCTCTCACTGCACTTTCTTTGAAGAAGCAGTGATTGCCTTTCTCATTTGTATTTCACACCCATCAGGCACGCACCCCATCCTGCGCTGTTTGAGATGCGCACCCTGCTGACTGACAATGAGGAAATTAGTCATGTTAGGAACAGTGAAATGTCACTACGTATACACTACTGCTTAACAGAAAAACAGAAACATGGGTGATTAACTAGGTTCAGTTGTAACATGGGTGGTTAGTTAGGTTCAGTTGTAGCATGGATGGTTAGCTAGGTTCAGTAGTTTCTGTATTTAAACTATTTAAAGCTTGTGACACTGCGATCACTCAGCTCACATGAGCTTCGTTTCCTGCACGAGAGATAGAGTCGAGACCTAGCCTTTTCCTGTTCATGCAGTACAATTTCCCAAATGGACTGTACCGAGTTCCCTTGACAAAGAGAGCACAGCTGCTGATTTGGTCTTTGTTCATTTAGATTTGGTTTGTTTGAGTTCATTTTCCACTCGTATGTTCATCCGCCAGCCCCCCTTTAAAAGCACATTACAACACTAATTAGGCTATATTTTTGGGAGGTGTACATCTGAAATCACATTGCCTCATCTGGGCTGTAAAAGCAAAACTGTAGCACCCTAATCTGACCTAATTAGACAGCTGGATCTCCTTTCTGGAGATCACAGAAAGCCTACCATCCGCGGTTCGGTGACCTGACCTGGCTACCACTAATAAGCATACATGTGCATGTGTGGTTTGGTTACAAATGGAGGACGTCATGCAAATTTCATAACGATGGAGTCTCCTACGCAACCTGCTGTTTTCTCACAGGCTGGCCTCACTGCAGTGTGGTAGAGAGCCCCTGCAGCAGTGTGTAGAAGGCTGGTCCTGAGGAAGGAAGTTCCCACTTGTGTTGTGTGCCCTTAATATGCACACACCAGCTAGCCCTGTGGTTACATTCTTTCTTATCCTCTCTGGCGATATAGGGGCATGATAAGAATTTGCCGTTATGACTTATGGGCATGTGTTGGAGGTCATGTAAAGTGCACGGCTCTAAAGACAAATGGTTGAATGCAAAATATACTTACCTGAAGCAATGATTTAATGTTAGCTATGGATGCATTTCTCATGTTAGCTTGCTTGATGATTTGGCAGACATGCTAGCTTGCATGTGAGACAGAAAGTTGGGAACGCTACAAACTTTCATTTCTCACTGCTCTTGCTTATGTGGCTATGACCGTGTTCATCACTCCTTCCATTTAAAAGTGTACAAGACGCTGCAATAGAAAGCAGAGGAAGGCTTGACAGACCCAGCTAGGTCTCCACCTGGCACATCTCAGCACAGCCCGAAAGATAAGGGCTTTTATAGAGGGAGGAATGCATTATGGATACCTCCTGAACTCATATCAAATTGGATGAGTCAATTTTTTATTGGTTTTTGATTTAGTGTCATTCCATAATTTTTCTTTGCGTTTGGCCAACGTTCATGGTATAATCTGTTTGTTTGGAATTGCAAGTCATTTGATTTATAGAGTTAAATGGTCCATGTTCTATTTGTCAGCGTTAAACAGGCATTTCCATGATCAGGGTGTAGGAGTCAAGTTTCAGTCTTGGCAACTCCCATTCAATGAGGTGCCAGGTGCAATGAAGTATTTGACAGCCCTCTTATGTAAAACTTTTGGCGACTGTAAACATGTCCTTCTTCAGAACAGTGCTTCACTGCAAATGCTGCTCTTTGTTGGTGAAGCACGTGTGACAGGTTAGCGGTAACTGTGGTTGGTTGGCTTTGGTGTAACCTACACACGGATTTCTGTTCTGACATGTTATTATCTGGCCCCCATTTGAATCCATAAACACAGCATTACAGCTTTCTCTCTTACCAGACCTACAATAAGAGCATAGCGACAAAATTTATCAGCCCAGTAAACTTGTAACATAATCCTTTTTTGCTGCTACTGTAAGTAAACATGGCGCTTAATGATGACTCAGCGTCCCAGGGGCTTAAGTAAGACCCTAACTATATTGTACTCAGTTTCAGACAACTTCCTTGGATGTTTGCTTCATGGTACTTAAAACGGCTATTTGCTTTTTAAGCCATTGGCTATGGGACTCCCTGCAGTGTAGTATGAAGTATGCGGTTCTTTATACTTTCATCCCTAGAAGCAGTTAATAACTTCATAATCATTATGTGTCTTCTGTGGCCTTTGATACACAGTAAAATATTCAGTGTTAAATGAACTCCTACAAGATACATATGGTCTATACTATGATAGAGTTGAATTAACAGTGGAGATTTTAATGTGTAGAAGTAATTGTTTAGTTTTTCTAGCAATGTAATTATCCTGCTTTAACCACAATATAACAGAATTTTTTTTTTATCAGGCTACGTTTAAAAGTATCTTCTGAGTCTAAACTGTGATATAGCATTGTATTCTACCCATCGCGTTATATCCTAGAATAGTGAAGTGAAGAGATGACCCAAGATTCAGAAGCCACTACACACCAACTTAGAGGAAATCCCCCAAATTCTCCTGCTCAGTCCTGAAAGGGACTTCCAGTTGTGCCCCACACATGGGTTGAGTTACCCCCTGGAATGGGAGAGCTTCTCCAGAGCGCATTCTTGCAGGGCCCTTAGACTGTGGCGATTGATGGGAGCCGCCCTCAATGCTGTGGACAGCCGAGATTCCAGCTTCAGATCCCCATCCCTGTCTTTATCTTTGGTGACTCAGACACGACGGCCGGGTGGTTATCCTGAGAGAATTATGACCCCATCTTACACACCCAGCTACTAAGACCATTTTATTTGTGTTCTTTTAATGTACCCTGATAGGTTGACTAAGTCATTTATTCTAATTTGCAGTGAAGGCTTGAAGAATGAAATTGTGAAAAGGGAACGTAAAGGAACAGAATTTGTGTTGACAACCCCCTATTCTTGGACCCCCTGCTGGTGGTCGTTCTGATAAGGTGCATGACCCTGTGAAGCAAGTTGTGCACCTCGAGTGGCTCCCTGTCCCCCGTCAGCCATGCATCTGTACTAATAACTGGACAAGCCAGTGGAGCGGTGGACGTGTTTCGAGCGGCTGTTTTTTCTTTCTGCTCATTTTCCTTTCTTGAAAAACGAGCTTCGACCGGTATCCACTCTCCGTAGAGCCTGAGACCCTGGCATTTCCTTCTCTGAGGGGAGGTCGGACTTCTGGGAAGGCATACACAAAAGGGCCTGTTGCCTAGCTGCAGCAGAGGCCCTGGCTTGCCTTCTTTTGTGTGAGTGTATCTAGCCGCATAGACCACTGGTGGGGATTCCTCAAAGCGAGAATAATGAAAAGGAAAGAATTTCCCTCCCCCGTTCTTCATTTCTCCTGCTGATTAGAGACGTCCTTCAGAAAAGCAACATTCCTTCTAACCTTTCCATTCTCAGAGTGCCTAAAAACCGTAAATATTATCTTTATTGTAAATGTTTTTAAATGATTTTATTAATCACCTGAAAGGATTGTTTAATTGTTGTATTGTAGGCAGCTGGAAAGTTTGAAAATGCTAGCTTTGCTGCTGCTGATAATGTAACAATGTTTCGTAGTCTCCAAGGAGACCTGAAAATATGCACTTTTTTTTGTCCCGGGCTTGTTTTCGTTTTGCTCGGGCGCTCCAGAGGCACCCAAGATCCCACAAATGGGAGCCTATGAGAGGCCGGAGAAGCACACTCCCACTCTGACACGCCTGTGGCCTGTCTCTCTGAGTTACTCCTGTGATAAGGAGCCATGTTTACCCATTTCTTTGTCTGGATGAGATACGGGTGGGTCACGCTAGTAACTCTGCTGTGTCACTTACTTGAGTTGACCATTGCACACCTGTTGCACATGATTTTGCAGGGCTGTTTGAACTGTGCGTTCTTGCTAGGTGAAAACGATAAAGATGTCATTGTGGGTATGGGGTTCTTCAGTTGTGAAACAAAGGCACAGGAATGGCTAGGCTACCCCATTATCCAAACTATCATTGAAACAAGAAAATTGTGTATCTGGATGGTTGTAAGGTTGAATACCTTACAATATCATTGTTCCCTTTTGCAAGGAGCTTAACCTTGAATGCTACAGTAAACATTTAGGCATATAAAACATCATAGCTGGATAAAACGTGCAAGCTTTGCTAGTTCTCCTAATTAAGATGATCTTTAAGTATGAATTTAAGTAATCGTGAAAATTTGCTAGGTGTGGAAGACACTACCTGTTTGTGGGATTGGGAAAATGTAAAACTTTTTACAAAAAATAGCCACTCCTTATATTTTGTGTGATGCTCTTTATAACATTCTTAATGGCAGAGAGTTTAACTGAATAATTTGTATCAGGTATTCTGCCTCCATTTATTTGCTGCATATGATTATAATAATTAGTAACTTGTTGTGTTTGGTAAATCATTGCAAATATTCACACTTTCAGTTGTGAGTTATTAAGGTGTTGATGCATTTAGCAGGTACTTAAAAATTCTGTCATGATGGAGCATTGTAAAAAGTGATTTATGCTGTTGGTGCACTGAAACGGAGGGCCAGAGGGATCATGACGTCTGTGCATGCGTGTATGTGCGTGCATGCGTGTACGCGTGTGTGTTGAGATTCCTCCATCTGGTTAAAGGAGATGGTGTTCTACAGATTATGACTCTATTTTTAAGAAGATTTTTTATTATCAGCGTCTTCTTGTGTTTTAACTTGTGGGATTGCCTTCTAGCTGAAATGAATGGGTTTCAGAATATAAACCTGTACGACCTCAATAGGCCTTCATCCAACTGTGACAGAATGGCTGCTGTAATCCACTCCTGCCAGTGTTTTGTTTTAATATAACATGGAATTAACAAAGCATTAACAGTCATTCATCCAAATAACCAAACTGCAACTCCAGATGACCAAATAGTTCATGCTGTATTATACATGGATGTCACTTAAAGTACAGAAATCGTACAGAAATGTATTTGATGGGTAATGGAAAATTGATAAATCTATTTTAAATGTACACTGCATGATTTCAAGTGAAGTTCAGCAGAATATTGGTAGGTTTAATATTTGATTATTCTGTTTCTTAATTCATCTGTAATCAGCTCCCAGCACAATAAACGTATAAATCCTTTTCTCTACATATTGACAGGATATGGGACAGATAGCAGATAGCTATTGTGTGTGCGTGTGTGTGTGTGTGTGTGTGTTTGAGTGAGAGATGAAAGGGAGAAATGAGAAATGTGTTCAGTAGTTTTCCCTGTAGCTTAAACTCCAGAGACCTGATTGGACATGACTCTTACATTTCATCTCCAATCTAAACAATGCGTTTCTGCAGGAAATCATTCCAGGCGCTGTTTTCAGTATTCTGCTCATTTCCTTTGAAAACAGGGTGGCTGTAGTATCTGTTGGGGTCAGAGGTGGAGATCAGTGGTCCGTGTCCTGTTTCCTTGTTCACAAATGAGCTGTAGACAGCAACAGAAAAGATTGAGCCAAAGAATATACAGAACTGCAAAAGAAGTGTGAAAATCCCAGCGATGCTGATAGTAGTTTTTATTGTCGAGGACCCAAAGTATTTCAGGTGTATGTACTGCAACACTGCTGTACCCTCATTCTGCGTGTGAAAACTAAGCCACAGCTCAGAATGCAAGTGTTTTCTCGACAGACCTGGAATACCGTAAAAAATTAACCAAAATGGATGAAAACATGAGGTGTAGCTGTTTGTGTAGAATCTTGCTGTCCTTTGGCTTTTCAGTGGATCCGACAGGATGAGGATTAAAGACTCCCTTTGGGATCCGCGGGTTAATCTGCGCGCTGAATTATACGGCTGCAATCTCCCGCTTTAATCTTGTTAATTGGGGCTGCACACGCATTGTAAGGAGGTCGGTTGGGGAGAACCCTCGTTTAAGGCACACGGGGAGGAGGAAGCGCAGCACCAGCGTGTCCCTTCACACCCGTTGCGACACGGGACTACTTCGTGAGCCGCGGCCATCCTGTCGTGTCCTGGCCAAATTAAGGCCTTTTACCCCGGCTGCCGTTTTGCTTTATTTCCCTGTAAATACGCAAGCAATTTAATCCCTTTGAGATAAAATCCCGTCACAAATCCAGTAGTGCTCAGTGTTCTAATTTTCCCGAGAGCTCAGTGCTCCTGGTTGACATTTTTGAGGGTTTTTCATGATCAGACGGAGCTTCTGAAGTGTTATCTATGAATATACAGCCCATCAATATGACACTGCGTGCTTATCAGAATCCTTCGCTTTGCAGAGTGCTGTGTCAAGACCCTGCTTCTCAAGTGCTACTGCTTTGATGGGGCCCGGCTGCATGCACCCGTCCTAAACTAGTGATACTGTACAAAGTCTGCCTTCCGATTAGGGGACATCCATTTTCATTACCGTTTGTTCTCAGATATTGGAACCCTTTGAAATAAGCAGAGGAAAGAGTGTACTATTGCTGTGCATTGGACCATAGGTATAATTAGATAGCTCATAGTAATCCTAATTGCTGCATGCCATCCTGGCGCCTCCTGCCACAGAAAGCAGAAAGTCCTCTACTGGGAATTTAAGTAACTGTCTGGGAACTGCAATATCTCAGTTTATATTGTATGTTGTGTAATGGACAGACTTTGACAGACAGATTTCGTGCTGATGGTGCCATCCCTCTGAGTAAAGGTGTGAAAAATTCCCCTTACTTCATCTATTGACATCAGTCAAAGAAACATTTGTCCTCCTCTTAGCTGACTTGTCATTAGCTGACTGGATTCCATGGATTATACAGTATTTACAGTGCAAAATAAACAAATGGAATATTATCCGCCCTTTGAAGAATGGCATGAAATGCACTAACTGTGAACAAGTACTGACTTGTGTGAGAACATACAGTGTGTGAAGGTTTTTAACGACTGTACGACAGGTATTTCCCTTTAAAACAGTGGTTCTCAAACTCAGACCTAGGGACCCCTGTGTATGCTGGGTTTTGTTGCAGCTAATCATTTGCTCAGCTATGGTTATTGAACACGTGCTTAAGTTCTTTCATAATTTGCTCCTTAAACAATGCAGGTTTTCTCGTTATTATTAATTTGTCTTTGATTTCTTCATTATCAAACGGTTAGGTTTACTGGCTACAGTTTCACCAATTAGGAACCCATTGATTCAGCTCAGACTTTAATGTGATCAGTTAAAGATTTTAGTTTGCAATAGAGTGCATTAAGCACAATGTGAATATGGGACTTATTCTTCATGGCAAGCATAGCTATTTATGACATAATGTGGCCTAAGAGGTTAAATAAATACCTCAAAATGTGGAAAGCATCTAATTAAGGAAAATGATAAACTTGTTAAAATCCTGGAATTGCAGTTGTGGTTGCAAGGACCCAGTTTAGAGTTGTCAGAAACACTGCTTTGAATGTGTGACTTTCCCAGAATGTAGGACTAAAATCCCTGAGCTCAAAATATGTATTCTGTTTATATTTCAATTATACCCGTTAAGGTTCTGTGTAAGTCTGTGTGATTTCAGATTGGTTCTTCTAAAATTTACATTTCAATGTAAATTTTGTCCTCAACACCCTAGTGCTTTTTGTTTAACATACATACTGTAGATGCAAAAAAATAAGGTGAAAGCAAAGGCAGTGACCTGAAATTCTCTTAAATAAATTCCGTCACTGGACAAGGCAGTGCATATACAACACAGTACAATCTTTTTTGTCTTGATCTCTTTTCCACAGAAGCGAAATGCCCTGAATGCTGTTTCCTTTCCACAGATCATGATAATGTGTCTGGCACTATGCCTTCAATTGGCAGCTTCACAGCACTCCAGGGTGCATGATTCATAGGACATTACAAAAACATCCCTGCCACTGTCATAAGCAGACGTACAGTGAACGTATTGTTAATGACAACCAAAGTAGCCTTTCAGACTTAGGTCAGTAACACTGTGATGCTGGCCAGCATTCCGACGTGAGACCGTCTGGTCAGTTTTACTGTCAGTGTTCACAGTGCCAGACAAGAAACAGTTTGATTTCAATTAATTAGTGAAATGTCATTAGTGACCTGACACTAACTCAATAAATGAGACCCAGTTGTCCCCCCCCAACTCCTAATTTGGAATGCCAAATTGTAGCAGCCAGCCATGCTCATCGCTGACTGTCTTGTGCTATTCTCTGAACAACGTGATGTCAGACTGCAGCTTGTTTTTACACCACAGTCCACAAGTTGACCCTGCAGAGATATGATATGAGAAGGCACTTAATGTACAACTTGAGCAGGTTGACTGCGGGCAGGTTGATTGAGAGGCGCGATTGACATTTGAAGAATAGGAGAGAGATGGCCAAGACATTTTACCGAGGCCCTGTAGGAATCACTGGTGCTGGCACAAACTTCAGAGTGTGGTATTTCAGCAATGTGGTGCACTTTTGGCACCACTCATTCTGAGATCTGACCTGGTGTGTGCTATCTAATGTGTGCTGTAGTTAAGAATGTTGGGGGCTTTATGGAATGTTCCGGGCCTCTCTTATGTCACTCCTTTGAGTTACTCTATGGCTGTCACTTGCAGAGATACAGCACCATAGGTGATTTATGGCTGCTTGTCTCTGGATAGCTACTGAATCCATCTTGTGACCGGCATACAACAAAAAAACTGCACACTCCGAGTGCAATTTGTCATGAATGGTTGGGGTGTTATGGTTAGCCTTTATTCTGGGTTTACGTAGGAGGCTGGCTTCATAATGTGCTCAGATTTTTTCAGCTTCAAATAACTGACAGTGATATGCTATTACTGGGTCTGGGTCCATCATAAACATACACTAAAACTGAAATAATATTTACAAAATCCCCAAAAGTAAACCTCTGACTGATAATGTCCCTTTAATTGAAAGGCCAAACCCATCGTGCTTCGATTGATTGAGAACAGTGCCTAGCACAGCAAGCGAGCTGCATCATTCAGTGAAAGTATCTAAAAGAAGTGAAGGCGGGGTGTGGGACAGGGAAGCGTGTCTGTGAGCAGGAAGATGACAGGTTGACTAATCTAACGAGCCGTAATGAAGGCGAAGGCTTGGCTAAGAGTATCCTGTTAAGTAGGCCTCTTCCTGTGAGTCACCGTGCCTGCGGTTAGACCACCCGTCAGCCGCCAAACCACAGATGCCCGCTCAGCGGTAGGGCTTTCCTGCTTGTGGTTGGAAGTCTGTTCATGAGTCTGTCTGCGAAGACATTTCCTTCACTAATTTGCCAATTGAAACACATCATTTAAATGTTTATAATACGGGTGTCAGAAACATTTAGATTTAATTTAATCTTGAACCTTGTGCATAACTAAAAAGATAAAGTTTTGAAGCTTGTAGACTTGCAGTATGGCTTTTTTGCATGATTGGTGCAGACTGTGTATTGTAAAGTTTAGTTCTTCAAAACAATGTACCCATTGACCATTGGACAGCCGTTACTAAGAAGCAATAGCCATTGTTCATTGGTAGGAATATGCATCAGTAGGATACCACAGACAAGTCTCAGGGGCTCTTAGAAGAATGACAGTCAACAGTAAATCAGTGCAAAGGAACAGCATGACATGCTCAAAAGAATCAAGTGTAGTTCACATTCAACTCTTGGAGTATTCTGTTCTTAGAAATGTTTTGGAAGCTGAGAGTTGGACTTACAGCTGGATGCATGTGCTTTTGCATGGCTTCAATGTGAAACATACAAGGCCTGCATCAGTATGCAGTGCACGTACAGTTTATTAGCAATGGCATACTCATGTGCTGGGGGCATATGTCTTCAATCCATATGAGGAAGTATTAGCCATTTATTAACAGTGCCTTTGATCGTTTAGTGGAAATGTGTTCCATGGGATAGTTAAACTAGGCCAGCTTTGTTGTATGAACCAATTATTAGGAAATCAAGCACGTAATACTTTTGAATTGATGGGTTCTTAATTTTAATTTTAAAATACTGCCCTTTTCCTGGCAAAATGAGTAATGTGCTTCAGGCCCTACTTAGATATGCATGTATAATAAGTGATAAATTAACCAGCCAATACATTTTCAGAGAACATCCCTAGCTTCCCTTTAAGCCAGAAGGTGGCTTTTTCTTTATAAGGTCAAGTTCCCATGCCCTGGGCTCTTTTAGTACACTGCCCTGCCAGTATTGACCCAATCCAGGGGATCCTCTGGGCATTGATGATGCGATACGACACATCGGTTTGTTTCCCCTCTGGTCGCTGTTTCCTGTTTGGTCGACGCTGACGGGCGCACGCTTCCTGCTCTGTTCCAGGGCTGATTCGGAGGACGGCATGGAGCAGGGAGCTCGGGAGCTGTAGCCGGCCGAACCCCTGTCCCCCCGGTCTCCAACGGACATGAGGTAGCCCGTCTCCGCGGGAACCGTCCCCCCACCCCTCCCTCGGCGCGGCACATCTGGGAGACGTTCCCCCCTCCCCCGCTCTGATTCATGAGCCAGCAGGATGCGGCTGCGGTCCTCGCGCTCTCCGAACGGCTCCTCGTAGCGTCCCACAAAGGACACGCCGACAATGTGGTGCAGCTCATCAACAAGGGCGCCAAAGTAGCCGTCACCAAGGTAAGCGGGCAGCTTCTCTTAAAAACAATAACGTCTTCATTCTGAGGGGAAATGGCGCGCAGTGGATGTAGCCAGTATGTTCCAGAACAGTGTTTGCTTTCCATTTGGTGTTAAATGTTCCAAAAACAATCACAAACATGCCAATGGATGTCAAACCAAAGAAACAGCAAAATGGTAAAAAATGTATGTCTTCAGTTACTTGCATAACAAAACAATAACGTCTTCATACTGAGGGGAAATGGCGGGCAATGGATATAGCCAGTATGTTCCAGAACAGTGTTTGCTTTCCATTTGGTGTTAAATGTTCCAGAAACAGTCGCAGAAATGGCAGTGGATGTCAAACTAACGACACAGCGAAATGGTAAAAATGTATTCAGCTACTTGCGTAACAACTGCAGCTATGTGCTTCCCTGGAGGGACGGCGCACGTCGGTCTGTGACTGACTGCCTACGGCTCTCTCCACCTGAGCAGCGGGACATCAGAACGTTTCCGATAATGAGGACGCAGTGAGCATGAGCGGGCACGCGTGACATCGCCGTTCGTTTTCTCGTTACGTAATCATCAAGCAGGACAGCCACGAGGTTAAAAGCTCAGCGTTGATTCACTGACACTGAACAGACCCATGCGTAGCTCTAGTACAGCGGATGCAGAATCATGAACGCAAGAAATAGTGTTCTTTTTACTCAGGCAAACTCACAAGCAAAGCTATCCTCAGTAGTACTGTACCTCTCTAGACTCATGTTCTCTGCTTAACGATAAAATATGCAAGTTGACATATTATGTTGTATAAATAAACATTGCAGCATTTTCCCTTCATAAGTTGACATTTGTGCTCACCTACTTCTTCCATGAATGTGGAAACTCAGCTGGAGTTTGTGTTTGTGCTTTAAAACAGGGCAGACTGGCATCAGCATTGGCATTGACCAGTATGGCCAGTTAAATATGGGTTATTGATATCGGCCCTGGAATTTGATATCGTGCACACCTACTGAATAAGCTTTGAATTAAAAGTATGTAATGGCAAGAACTGATATATTTTTTTACATATATTAAGCACATTTTGACATGTTGACAAGCATGACAAGCATGTTGTTAATACAGCCATTTTAAATTTTAGAATATAATACGACATTTCTTGTATAGCCTTGATTTTTTAAAATCATTTCCTTATGTGCAGCCCGACACAAAGAGAGATAAGTGAAAATAAACCATTCAGACATTTGAGAACAACAAGTATAAACCAGCATAAAAGACTTCATTCAGAAAGATCAACTGCAATTAAATGACATTGGATCCTAATGACAGGAATGTGCCATGCCATTTATATGGCACTGTTGCTTTTCACAGTTTGAGACGAGTGACAGAGATTTATTATTTTTTTGTTTCGTTTTTTTTTTTTTTTGCTTGAGACAGGAATAGGGAAAATCTATGAGGTGCTGGAATTTGATACTGAGGTGTCACCCGTAGGGTGCTTTTAAGCTTCTTAAAAAATGAGCCGGCTGTTTGATTTAGTTGACCCTGCCGATGCTGTAGGAAGTAAATCTCCTGTTGCCCCGGCCGGCTGTCTACAGGTGTGAAAAGGAACAGCTTTAATGAAGATTAACTAGAGCCGTCCGCGCAGACCTGGGTATCTGACTCGGATCTTTGCGTTCTTTCACTGAGTCACAGGCCTTGTCCTTGTGCACTGAAACGTGACACGGAGAGATCAGACGGGAGGTCTTCTCAGAGCCGCATAAATACACTCCCTCAGCACGCTCCTGCACAAAACACCGCTCAACACAGGCCTACCGCCCCGGTTCAAACAGGCTCTGCTTCTTTTGACCGGACTAATGCACGTAATATGAAAGCATTAACCTGAAAGATTATAGTCTAAACGATTTAACTTGCTGGATATGTGCACAAAGCGTGAGAGCATGTTTGCTTAGTCGTTATGTTAAATACGGTTAAATACGTTGAGATTTTCAAGAAGCGGCCGGCTCTCCTCTCCTGCTCTGTCAGACTCAGTCGTTTCACGCCCGTCTGCATCCAGCCAGGAAACTCAGTCATATTTCATGTGTTGGTTTTGGCCCAAATCCCTGACGAATGCTTAATATCCAGGAACAGGAGGAGAGAGTTTGGGCTTGAAACAGGCAACCGGTGAGGCAGGGAGATGGGGGAGGGGGGGGTTGGTGTCAGTGGAAGTGAATGCGGGTGTCAGAAACTGAATTGGTGGAGGTCACCCAAAAACGCGGGCCTCAGCCTGACACAGCTCTCCGGTCCCGAATGCCCGGCCGTCTGCGGTTGCCGGGAGACGGCGGTCTGCCACCCTGAATGGGTTCACCTGAAACGGGTCTGTGGCACTTCTCCAGGCGGGGCCAAGTGAAACACGACGCCGGCCTTTCAGGGCTGCACCCACTAACGGCATCAGTCCCTACTCCAGGGCTGGGACTCCAAGGGGAAAGCTCATACTGTGCATGCAGTGTGATAATGGGTTTTACCACCATGTTTCCTCCCCTGGATAAACGGCAAGGCCGTGATTACACAGCATTAATTAAGCAAGCAGCGTTTAAATGTGGCAGCCGGTGTTTTAGGAAACAGGTTCATGACAGAGCTGGTTCGCAATACAGACATTAGGTTTCATTATGTACTGTATGAAGGAAGCAAAATTCTCTGAATGTCATTAATAATCGTGCCAGCTGGGGCATTAAAAGATTTATCCGGCAAAGCTGTCAAGATATGTGGACTGAATTTCTTTGTAAATTTACAAAGAAATTAATTCTTGTGATTGACTTGAACTTATTTAGATTGTGTCTTTTGTATTAGAACACAGCATGCATGGCATGATTGTTATAAAAATGTACCTGCAGTGTATGCATGTAGTCTGAGATTGGCAAATTCATTTTAAAGTAAAAACTTTAACCAATTTGGTAAATGATGTGTAATACAGTATGTATATATCTGAGGATACAAATGAGTGTTTACACTTATGGTTATTACACAATTGAAACTTATGAATACTTTATGGTTTGTTTTTTTCCCCCATAGCAATGGACAACTGTTCTAAACCTAATAATTCTACCATCTGGGGATTACCCAATACTCTGGGCCAATCTCTCTGGGTCAAATGTGTCATTGGGCCACAAAAGGTTCCCCATCCTTTTTGCAACCCCGGATTAAACGTGTTTGTTTACATCTAACTCATAATGCAAATGGATTTTGCGGGCTGACAGATTGCGCCTGGCCGCCCTGCCGCGCTGACCTCGCTCATACATTGTGATGCCTAGCCTCGTAGCCTAGCGACTTCGCTGCGCCGCTAGCACGCTAGGGCAGGTGCGGACGGATGTGACAGCCTGCCAATCGCGCGCGTGTGTTCTGTGTCCGCAGTACGGCCGCACTCCCCTGCACCTGGCCTCGTACAAAGGTCACATCGAGGTCGTGCACATTCTGCTGAAGGCCGGCTGCGACTTGGACGTTCAGGACGATGTAAGTGACGGACGAGGACCCTTCCTCTTTTTTGGGATTATTCTTCACTTTGTTTCTCACTAACATTCCAGCTGGAAGAATCACATGGACCATTGTTCTGTTTTCCTCAGCATTTCCTGTACTTTGTGAAAAATTGTAATACTGCTTTGACTACGGAAAGACGAATATTCACATTTATGATGAAGCTAATGGGAATGCCGAATGTGGAGGCTATTTAATGATATCTTTAAATGTGGAGGCTATTTAATGATATCCTTAAATGTGGTTAAATGTACTATTTAATGTGCAAGAACTGCTTAGGAAACAAAACAGATTTGCATGAACACAATCCGATTTTCTGGTGCGTTGTGTAATCGCAGTGTGGTTTTCCTGCAGACGCCCTTTCATTTCTTAAAGAAAGGTTTGCTAGTAGAATCATGACCTCCAGTGGCCTGGAGTGGGATTATTTTGACTGCCTGCTCCATGAAGCCAGCTCTCCAATGCCCAGCCCCCAGGGGTTCACGTTACCCCTTCCAACAGCAGCCGCCCAAACCCTCCGCCTCTCCAATATTTTCTCTGACTGGTCACTGAGCCCAGAATCGGCCCCTACCGCACCCTCAGGCTCCTCGGCCCCTCTGAACTTTAATGGGGAGGAGAGAGCTGGGGAACTGCATTGGAGAAAGGCTAGGAGGGAGCCTAGAAGATCAGAGAGATTGAAGGAGGTCAGAGAGCGTACCCTGAGCGAGTGTAAAATCACTCCTTTTGTACACCGTTTCTCTTCGTCCCTCCCTCCCTCCCTCCTTCCCTCCCTCCCTCCGTCACTCGCTGCATGGTTTCTGGTCCCGGGCACTGTCTCGCCTTGCTTTGAACGGCCAAAGCTCTGCTTGGAAATTGGCACGTGCCATTCTTTCCGCCATTACCTACATTAACCCGGCCCTCTGGAGTCTCCGTGTCCTCTTCAGGAAATCATTTTGTCTGCTTGCAGAAATATCATTTATGGTTCTGCATAAATGAAGGCTGTTCTGAGACCTGAGGGACAACCGACTCTCACTGCAGCTTTGTTTTAACCACTGTCTGCTGGTGACAAACACGTTACAGTCTTGTTCGTTACGGCCCTGTCTGTGTTGTAGTAGATTGTCATGAAGGAGCAGTTGTCTAATATTTCCGTTATGTGTATCGTCAGTAGATTAAAATGGTGGATGTTGTTGTATGTTTGGCTAATTATGCTCTCATTTTTAGAATGAATGCACCTTTCTGTTCTGTACTTATTGATGTGTGGAAAATGGTATAAACCCTTTTGTCAATTAAGTTTTATATCAGGGTGATATTAATTCAACATTATTGGGCACTGAATATATTAAGCATCCCTTACAAGAAATTACTGCAGCTACTGCAGTTATACTGTAGTGCAGACTGCCCAGTCCTGTCCTGGACATCTACTGTCCTATAGGTTTTCATTGCAACCATTACAAAGCACATCTCATTCAACAGCTGGAGATCTCATTGAGATGCTAGAATCAGGTGAAGTTAGGTTTGAAATGAAAACCTACAGCACAGTGGATCTCCAGGAGCATGATTGGGCGGCCCTCCTGTTGTGTAACCAAAATACAAGGCAGTTAAAATGCAGTACAAAAGAGTTCTACTTCATGAGTACTGCACATGAAGTGGTGATACTGCATTATAACTGCCGTAATATTGTAAAAAATGTGCCCAAAATATTGTGTAATACTCCAATAATTACAATCTTTACAATTACAATTTGTTTTTTTTGTAAGGGATGTATTGCAGTTATTGTATATTACAGTTTATTAAGTAATGTAACTGAGCGAAGATAATTCTAATTTTTAATCAAGCAAACTTCTCATCCTATAATGAAACAATTATTATGCATGACTCCAGCATTGCAGATTAGCTTAGCTGGAAGCGCTGACTGTACAAGGAGGGCATGATCGAACGTGCCATCATGTGGTTGTTTCGCCAGGGTGACCAGACAGCGCTTCACCGTGCGGCAGTGGTGGGAAACAGTGATGTCATTTCCGCTCTCATCCAGGAAGGGTGCGCTCAGGACCGACAGGACAAGGTAAACACGGGACGCTGCGACCGTCGGCAGAGATAACGTGCAGAACAGGACACGGACAGTTTTCACAAAAGGTGCTGTAAATACAAGTTGAGAAAGAGAGGGCTTCAGTCAGGTTAGATAGGGCCCCAGCTGGAGAGGGCGAGTGCAACGTTAAAAACAAACAAGCATGATGCTGCGAAGCGGACAGAGGAGACAAGACAAACATGGAACCTACAAGCCAGCCACAGAGATAGTATGATAACACACGTAAACTGTTATCACAGTGAAGCAGCTTTACAAAAGCCATGTTGAAAAATAACTTTGGCCTGGTTCAGTGTGGTCAAATAATCTTTACCTCTAAAGGAATATTGATATAAGCTTCCATGCAAATACCAGCTACTGTGCCTCGTCTTCAATACCTCATTAGAATCAGGTGTACTCATGACAGTATGACAGTATGCCAGAAAACACATGCTTTCTGATGAATGTTACTTAATGAGTTGGAGGATGTGGCTTGCTGATTCCCCTAATATTCATTATGAAAAGCGTTAACGATAACCAGGATATTGGGAGAATGATGTAGTTCACTGCTTTTGTAGGATGGCAACACTGCTTTGCACGAGGTCTCTTGGCATGGATTCAGTCAGTCCGTCAAACTGCTGGTCAAGGCAGGAGCCAACGTCCATGCAAAAAACAAGGTGAGATTCAAGGTGCCTATTCTCAGAGCAAACTTATGTATGGTACTGTCAACTAAAATCAAGTCTGCACACACTTTTGTTTGAAGGCTACCTTGAACTTTCAGGGTTCTCTCTAGATCCCAGGCCACTAAAAGAGACTTTCCAACTTAAATGTATGTAAACATAACACAAGAAAAAAGAGATGACTTACTCACGGTCAGTTTCAAAATAAAGGCAGGTTGCCAAACCTTCCAAGATCATTCCCATAGCTTCTCCTCAGACAGTGCACACAGACCACTTTCTGTCAGGTGCTCCACCTTTTGCCTTTTATCCCGCCCCTTAAGCGAGCTGATTGGCTACAGGTGTGTGAGAAGAGTGAAGCTGGCTGGCAGAGGAGGACAGTGCCTGCCAGTGCCGCAGCCGCACCCTTGGCACAAAGCAGCCTTTAACCACAGAGCTCCTCCTCATGCAGCAGTATCTTGACAGTTTATTTACCAAGTGTGTCTTTCTGGTGTCAGAGAGAAATTGGCTTATAATAACCAGCTGTGCACCTGCTGACAGGTGATATTGCGAAATACAGCAACTGATTTAATTGATCTGATTCATGTATTTAAAAATTATAAATATTTAAATGTCATTTATACACAACAGCATATCTTAATATTATCCAGACCAATGTAAAGTACATTGTGTCTGTATTCATAAGGTGGCTGGTCAAGACCTGGGACATAAGAATGACTCTTCTTACTCTTCTCTGTACTTTTTCTGTGTATTTTATTATACATGTGACCAAAAATGCACCCCAGAACCTAAAGGCCCCATGAGCAGAAGGAGAGCAGTGGGGCTGATGTGTTGTATTAAGCTCTTTATGTGTGACTCTTGGAGTGACTTAACTGCCATTCTCCCCCCCCCCCGTCAGGCGGGTAACACCGCCCTCCACCTGGCCTGTCAGAACGGGCATGCTCAAAGCGCACGGCTGCTCCTGCTTGGGGGGTCCAGGCCAGACAGCAAGAATAATGTGAGTTTCCCCTACATCCATTTTACCAAATATACATTACAGGATATTTCAAAGATACAGTAATTGATGTTCTATGTTGATACAAGTTGGTGTTTGTACAGTTATTATGATTCACATACTCCATTTATGAATTTTCCTGTAAACATAAGCCCATAGTAAATGGAATCCACAGACAAATCTGTAACTCTCCCTCAGGACAACTTGTCATAAGCTCATTCTGCGGCAGGACATCCTTGACATTGATATGCTGCCAACCCAGCATGAAAAAATTGAATTTTCACAGCTCCCAGGGAAGGTCAGGTGTTTAAACTACCAGCTGAGGACTTTCCCTTTTCTGTAAGAAGCACCGGGGTAGCAAGTGGCAATTAGGATTAAGTATTAAGCATCTAATTATACTCCTCGGTCCGGTGCTCCTCAGTAGTGTAAGGTTCCCTGTTGTTCAAGCTGACAGTGTTAAAAGAATGCTCTAGAAGGAATGAGGCCCAGGTGGTTCAGTTTTGTCTTGTTTCCAGTATAGAGCAATAGACAGGCTCGCCGCTGATGCTGGTCCAAGCAGTGATAGTGACTTGTTTGTTTTAGGTGGGCGATACCTGCTTGCACGTCGCCTCCCGCTACAATCATGTGGCCATGATCCGGATCCTCCTGGGCGCCTTCTGCTCTGTCAATGAGAAGAATCAGGTCAGTGAACATGGCTGCACCATGGTTCCATTCACTCTGCCCTTATTGTGGTGTCCAGACCCATATAAAACCAGTTGATGTGCACAAACATTTCATATATATAAAAAAATAAACAAAATATATTTGAAAGAATGCATCTTCGCAATTATATATTCCAGGCGGACAATTTTACTGCATTACTTTTTAAATATTTTGGTCAAATATAATTCCTAGCTTGGAATATGTGACTTCATATGCATGTATGTTATTGGTAGAAAATGTCTTTTCTATATATTCTATAAATGATTAGTAGCAGGAATTATATTCTTCTAAATTTGCTTAAAATTGTTTTCACTCAAAAAACAGTGAAGTGATTTCATATTCAGTCACATTCAGTCAGGAGAAACAAGAAAATGTAAATGATAAGGCTGACATCAGTGTTTTCATAACTGTCTATTAACTTACACTGATTATCACCTATTACTGTTGTCATTATCAGGTTAAACATGTTCCTTTGAAGTTTATACAAACCAACATTATGAAACCGCAGATAAGATTGACCCTAATAACAGTAATTGGACGCTGGATGTTGTTTCGAATAGGCTGGAGACACGCCCCTCCACATCGCTGCTTCCCTGAACCACAAGAAAACGGTCAGACTCCTCCTGGAGGCTGGCACTGACAGCTCCGTCAAGAACAGTGTGAGTGCCCGCGGTTGGATCGTTAAAGTTTAGCATTCGGCTGTAGTCACGCTTGGATGGAGAGTCTGTGCCCCTGGCAGTTTGGCTCAGCGCGTATGCTACATTTGAGCTTATTTCAGTTTGTTCTGAGGAGCTGTACTGCTGACATTTAGCAGTATGGCTAAGGCTTTGGTCTTCTGTCCATTACAGTCCTTTCTCCTGTTTGCTGAAGAGCTGACATGTCTCAAATCATGAAAACCTTTGTGATTCAGTCCTGATTTAAAACCATGCGAGGCTAGTATCAGCCTTTTTCTCCTCTACTGCTGAGATTAATTATTGACGGGAATACAAACAGACCCTGTGCCAGCTTATCAGGGCTGTTGGCAGTTTATATATTTCTCATTGTCATTCTATAATGTGCCAAATTTCTTAGCTCTAAGGGTGGAACGGATATGTCTTGGCAAAATGTTAACTGAAAGTTATTCAATCAAACTATGAAATAGAGTTTGTGAAATTATGCGATATATATGTATTGTCTGTGTGTCTGCTGTGCTGTGTTGACTGCCTAGTGTTTCGGACAGGAAGATTCTGCTTGTAGTGTTTGATTTTGTATGTCATTTCAAATAAGATTTAGGGTTGTTTTGCTCATATGACTGTGTTTTTGTGTGTGCATGTGTGTGTGCATTTACAGGCTGGTCAGACTGCGCTGGACCAGGCCAGAGAACACAACAATCCTGAAGTTGCTCTGCTCCTAGCTAAAGCCCCTCAGGTCCGTACTGGACCACACACCTGTCAGCAGTGTTTTTATTGCCATTTCTTAATGTCAGACTGTATCTGTATGGCCAGACAAACATTCCACTACTTAGTGAATTTATACTGGGTCAAAATTAGTCTAGTTTTACGATACTAGTCCAGAGTTTTGCATGCTAGTAACCATATTTTAAAGGGGCTGCCAGTCAGGAATTTTTGGTCAAGCTAATCTTTAAACTGGAAACTCTAAGCCACAGAGAATGGCGGCCATGTTTTACGGCACTGATTATGCATTTGTGCCTCTTCCCCCGTTAACCAGGTTCAGAGCTTCACCCGGGGCAGGAGCGTGAGGGAGCGACGGGACAAGTGGAAAGCCGAGGGCCGGGCGCAGTCCGTACCCAGGGACGAAATGCTGCCCAGCAAGGTAAGGCACCAGCCTCCAGGGTCACCGGACCCAGCCAGAACACAAAAAATAAACTCAGTGTGACCCCCTGATGGAAATGGAATTTACTACAGGAGAGCGTGTCTGCGGCCGATGACACCCACAGCAGTGACTACGTGGCCCGCAGACAGGGCGAACGCGCGAGAGAGACTGCGGAGAACACGGGAAAGAGCCCCGCCAAGAAGAACAGGAAGAAACACAAGGAGAAGGTAAAACACATGAGCATCTCTGGTGATGTGCTCTGTTGTTGAGGACATCAGGTCACCGAGCCATTGATTTAGCTTTATAGCTATCTATCAAGGAGCTGTCTCATTTCACAGCCGATATTGGCTTGATGTAGTTTGATTACTGGTGGAGCAAACTTGTGGTAAATTTCATTTTCATTCTGTCAGGATTGAAATTCAATCAATTATTAGACCACCTTAGAACACAGTATGGGAGTTTTATGCATTTATTGACTGCACTTAAATGGAACTGACCAGCCATGGTGGAGTGATGTCACGTGTCACTTTGTGATGTCATCGCAGCCCTCGCTCTCGGAACCCCTGTGCCAGAGAGAGAACAAGCACAGTGAGGCCGCCCACAGGAAGAAGGGCAAGCAGCACAATTCCGCCCAGTCGGCTCCCCCGGCCCAACCTCCTCACTGCTACAAGGCCTATCAGCTGTACACGCTGTACCGCGGGAAGAACGGCAAGATCATGCAGGTGAGCACGGACCGCAAGCACTGGCTGTGACCGCAGGGTAGACTGTGACCGTACGGCAGACCACACAGTGACGCTGCGGTTGTGTCTTTGTGCCCCCCTCTCACCCGAACGCTCGCCCGTCACAGGCTCCGCTGAACGGCTGTCGCTGCGAGCCCCTCATCTCCAAGCTGGAGAACCAGCTGGAGGCCACCAAGGAGGAGATGCGGTCGGAGATTCACACGGTCCAGGAGAGGATGAACAGCAAACTGGGGGAGCTTGACCGCAAGAGCAAGCATCAGGTACGGTCAATAAACCCACAAAGTCTCCTTTCATCACCTCGGTTACTACCACAAATACGGTGCTACCTCAAATGCAGATCTTATACATCTGTACAGGTACCTCAACTTTAACATTAGAGTAGAAGGTGAGCTACATATGTTTTAAGCCAGGCTGAATACAAAAATATAAAACCGCTTTGCTTACAATTTTGCAGTGGTTGTTGCATTAAATCAAGGGAGTGCTTTAAAACAAGTCGTTCCACTGAGCTCTGGATGTGTTAACACTGCTCTGGTTTCACCAGATCAAAGCCCTGGATAAAATCACGGTGGAGAGGGTGTCGGCGGAGAGGACCGAGTGCCTCCACCGAATCGACCAGAGGGCCATGCTGGAGCGGCTGGAGGGAGAAAAGAGACAGGTAACGCACGGCACTGTTGCTCAGCATCCCCCTTCACTGGACTACACACTTCACACAGGTCAATGTGAGCCGTACGTTACAGCCACTGAGTAAATGCGTGCGTTTCGTACAAGGCGACCAAAAACACTAGATTTATATTATCATTTCTAATCTGAAAGAAAGCAGGGCACATTCAGTATGGTACCAGGCAGACCTGGATCCAATTTGTATTTGTTTAGGATTCAAATACTTTTCTGTTCTCTATTGATCTGGCCTGGTGTAATTGAGCCTGCCAATATGACCAGAAGGCAGGGTTTGCACTTTTTGAGAGTATTTCATTGGTTCCAATACACTAGACAAGATCAGTAAAGTGTAGAAAAGTATTTGAATTCAAAACAAATATGTATTTGACCCAGGTCTGGTAACAGGAATACTCTAGATTATTCATTGTGCACACTATATTGGTATTCAGAGTAACATTTATAAAGACAGAGCATAGGATTTCACTACTGAAATTTTTGTTGAATTCATGTTCATGATTCATGTAGGAAGAGTGCAATTCGAGCCTGTTCTGCATTTCGCTAGGTGCTAAACCTCTCCCCTCTTTCTTGGTCCTTCAAGCAGGCCTCGGTGGTGAACGACCTGAAAAACTGGTGCTTGTCCAAGATCCAAAACATCGAGGTGCGTTTCACCGGGGACGGCCGGCACCCCAAGCCGGGCCAGGCCCCGCACGGGACCGAGGTGGCCCCGGAGGGGAGCCTCGAGCGCCTGGCCGCGCTGCCCCAGCCTCTCTCCGCAGGGAGCGCCACGTCCCTGGCCCCTGCTGGCCCAGCCAATGGGACCCCTGCTGCGGAGGCCCCGGGCCACCATTACTTCGTGGTCCAGGTGGACAGCTCTCCAGGTAGGCGTGCCGCGCGACCACCATTCTGGACCGTTTCACATGCGAGTGTGTAAACGCAGAGCCGTCTGTGGCCGTGCGCCTTCGGTGTTATGTAACTAACGTAGAACATTACATAATCGCACAAACAAGGTCATTGTGAGGTCATGTATGCTCTTAGGCACAATCTGGATTGTGATTAAAACAAGACATAATCAGGCCATGTTCACCTTTCTCATGAGATTCTGCCCCACCACATGGCCCTTGGTGCACTCTTGTACTATGTGATAACTTCCTGTACGTTATAATATGTTAATTATATGCAATGTATTACATATATTGAATTACACATATTATGTATTATTAAATATATTGTTTTCCCTTTAGACGACAGACATGCTGTGCCAGAACACACCACCCCTCCTCCCAAGTCCCTGCCGGCATCTCCCCTGGTCGTGCGTCCCAAAGACCGCACGCAAGCCTTCGCTGACCTCCGGAGGCTGGACCAGGAACTGCAGGGGATGGACCTGTTGGACCCGGGGCTGGGGCAGGGGCAGGGGCAGGGGCGGGGTCGGACGAGCAGAGCCAGCAGGGCCAGCAGCCTGTCCCCCGCCACGGAGAGGCGCTGCGGGGGCAGGCTCGACCGCGACCGGGACAGAGACCGCGAACGCGAGCGCGGTCGGGAGAGGGACAGGGCCAGGCACCAGAAAAAGCAGCCTCAGGGCAGGACTAAGGGCAGGCGGGACAGGCAGCAGGGGGGCGCCCCCCGCACTCTGGAGGTGTTCGCGGACCGGCCGGCGGAGCCCTCCTTCGCCCAGGAGCGGAACGCCATGCACGCGGTGGAGGTGACGCAGTACTTCTTCGAGGCCGTCTCCACGCAGATGGAGCGCTGGTACGAGAGGAAGATCCAGGAGGCCCGGTGGCAGGCGGACCAGAAGGCCCAGCAGGACCGGGCGGCGCTGCTGGAGCGGATCAGCTACCTGGAGGCCCAGCTGCAGCTGCTCAGGACCGGTGTGCACGAGGAGAGCTAACACAGGCAGCGCTAACAAGCTGGGGCCTGTATCACGAAGCAGGATCACTGAAGTAGCTACACTAGCTCGTAGCTACACTACTTCTGTAGGGTAAAAACACTACTGTTTTTCTTTCAGTAGAGTAAAAACTGGAACCCTCTCAAATCTGGAACATGGACTGAAGTAAAAAAGAGCTGTTCCAGGTTTTACTCAGTGGAGTTATCCAGCTAACTCGGCAATCCTGCTTTGTGATACCAGCCCACCGTCTACTTGCCATTACAACTTATTCTGTAACAGTTTTTTAAGCTTGTACAGATTGTGTACAGAAGTGTGAGTATGTGTAAATATGTTATATGCGAGGTCAAATGGGCAGCTGTTTACAGGATGAGCTAGAGTACAATCAGGAGTGATATCCTTGGTTAACCAGTTAGCCAGAGGACTCCTGTTTAGTTTACACCATCAGAACAAGATATCTGTCATCACGTATGCAACAGAGCATTATAAAAAAGACGTTCATCTACTGTAAGCAAAAAAGACCATTTCAATCCATTCTCATGTAATTACACTCAAAAGAACATTTCATATTTTTCCCTCCTCTGGAGCTCCTGCTTCCACCTCACATTTTTATGACAGGCCTTTACCCTGTGTATTCACCAAAATGTTTTTGGCAATGTTTGCTCAGTTAAGAAATATGTCTCAGTTTCACGGTCATGAGGGTCAACCAGCCACTTTCACTGTTAATGCCCAAATCCATCCTCATTTAAAGTTTTTGTACCTTATTCTGTTACTTTCTCAAAACATTTCTACACTTCCAGATTACTTATAATGTTCACAGCTATGCACTGCCTTTTTCTGAAGTAATTACACATTATTGCATCCTTTTTAAACTTTGAGACTCCAAGGACTTGTGAGAAGACAATGTTGCTAGAGGTTTTAGAATATTTAAAGGCTTACTTTTGGCTATGTGTCAATATTGTGTTTTTTTTTTTTTGGTGAAATTTTAGAAACTGTGTACTATCAGTGTATATTAACAAATACGATTTAGCCATGGTGATGCAAATCCTGATGCACTCATAAATGGCCTGAAAAAACATCAGTTTGCTTTTATATTATTGATCTGTGTTGAATAACCACGTTAGTGTCTCTGCCAGCTGTCAATGCATACAACCACACACAATCTCATACAGAGCAGTGCCTATTAGGTAAGAGTCAGCCATTACCACTTAAGTTTTAACCATGTTACATGAACGTTAGTTTAAAGGGAGAACATTACAGTAAAGCTATCATTTCAGTGGCAAAAGTCCACAAGACCATAGCTGTTCATTCATATGGTTTACACAATGAAGAATCCACATTCTGTATGAAAATATTAGATATTTTAAATTGTATTCTCCAAATTTCTCAAAATATTTGATATACAGTACTAGCGAGACAAAAATTGAGAATACATAGGCATGCCATTAAAACATCTCTTGGCAAAATGATGCCACCTTTAAACATTTGCTTTCATCACCAGATTCACCTTTATATTGTGTCAAAAGCTTGCTGAGCTCACAACATGGTCAACATTTTTTGTATGAAAACAACAGGCTATGGTTGTAAATTAAGTATAATTTATTGTGTAAAACCACAAACAGATAACCCCATGATGTCTTAATAAAATACGCATTTTGAAACAACCAGTTTCACTTGCTGTAATCTCCTTTCTCACTTCCTGCGTACGTTTCTAAAACATGTCCTGCACACAACTAGGCTTGCTACCATAAGGAACAGGCAACAACAAAGGCTTGTAAATTAAAGTGCATTCAACTACAAGTTTTACCCCTTAAAGGGTTATGCTAGTTTGTCTAGGATGCAGGGCAAGAAAAGTCCAATCCAATGAGTCCCAAAACTTCAATGTTATTTTGACATCAACACGGCCCCAGTCCCATAAAACACGGTAAGAGATGATGATTCTCAGTCCCTCCGTTAGTGTTGCTAGCTTCTGGCCAGCGCTAGAGATTTCTGTAGATCCTGAAGGTGCATGTTTGCCTGTGTGACCATCATGCGAATGGCATCCTGTGGACATTAAGAAAACCCCACATTCAAACGCACAGAAAACCCATAACAGCTGTACACATCGTACAATTCACTCGTAACCTGTAGTAGTAGATACATGGCATGCTCGAAATCTTGATATAAAAACCCTGGTGCAACCCTGAATTAATATTTTCCAATTTGAATTCATTCTAATGTGCAGAGATGGATAGCTATCGAACCGGATTAGAAAATTAACACGTTTCATTGTTAACGTACTGAAGACGGCAATACTGCCACCAATTAACGTTAGTTATTTGTAGAAGCAGTCATCAACAGAGGACCTTGTATTTTGTTTCGCTAACATTAGCCGTTCTGTGTAAAGCGGAAGTACCTAAGATAATGATACCTGATCTGTGGCTCCTTTATTTCTCTTGAACTCCTCTCTTGCCCAGTCCCTCAGGTATTTGCGGTCTTGCTCGTGTGGCACTTGTCGTATGGTCCTCAGCATGGTTCTGTACAGTCCCAACACTTTCTGCCGCTGCAGAAACTGAAATCATTGTATACATTATATTAGCTTAGCTACGTTAGCCGTCTAGTAAAATGGTAGCTAGCGAACTTACTGATACATCCGACATAACTTATCCCTGCCATCGATTTGGTCAGCTCATGTCTTTCGTCAACTAGGGAGCTATCGATACAACCTAAAGCAGTGGTAGCCAACCCTGTTCCTGGAGATCTAACATCCCGTAGTGTTTCACTCCAGCCCTAACAAAACACAACTCATTGAACAGCGGGAAATCTCACTGAGCTGCTATTAGTATAATCAGATACAAAAAATTAGTTGAATTAGAGTTGAAATGAAAACCTACAGTACAGTAGACCTCCAGGAACAGGGTTGGTTACCAGTGGTATAAAGCTAAGTTAGCTGTATTGAGTTAAAGTATCCCATTTCATTGACTAAAATAAATAATGTGCTGTTTAAATTACCTGTTTGAGACTTAATGTTACAGGGGGTATCCTTGAGGAGGCCATTCAAATAGCATTAGCTAGCTAACGTTAGATAGCCTACCCAACAGAATACTTAACGTGTTTGCTAGCTCTATCATTTAACCTTGTGTCACACAGAGTTCACTGGCGTCACATAAATGTAAACATCACACATACTAACAATGGTACACCGCCCTCTTGTGGAGTGGGGTGGGAAAGTGGACATGCGCAATTTGCTTCGATTTTTCGGCACAGGGTTAGCAACAGACCAATTTAACCTGGGGCTATGATTCGATTGGGAACAATTAAGACAGCACTCCGAGAACACTATTCAAAAATGATTTTATTCTTAACATTTATCTACATTTCATCAGGATTCATGGGTACATTTCATAAAGGTGTTTGGAACAAATTACCATGCTTATCTATCCTTTTACCAATGCAAGTTACAGCCATTCATGTATTCACAATACAAAACTCATCAGACAATCCAACTTTCTAAAAATAATAGCCAACAATACTGAGAATCATACATGTGTGACTTCCAATAGGGACCTGTTAATGTTTACTTGTTGATTTGGTATTGCCTTCAATGTCCAGCAAATATTGATTTTTTTCCATGGCAAAATAAGCGATGCAAAAAAAAAAAATTTTGATCGGGCTAAGAATTTCAGATTACAGTAAATGATGAGTCGTCACTTTTATTCAAGGCACGTTTTTTGAATCTGTTTAAATGGATCAAGACCATAGCAACATGCAACTTTGCCACACAAACATGGTAAAAGGGTCATATCAGCAAATAGCTGTGCAAAAAATTGAATTGAACGACAACAGGAAATCCTTCTATTGGCAGGTAATCTAAGTTCACCTTTAGATGGGATGTGTACATAACATAATAGCTACTTTACATTTTAAAAAGATTGCTAATATGTACGAAATACTGCAGGGGAGGAGGTATTCAAACAGTTCCGATCTCACAGGGCTGCTTTCCAGCCCTGAGATGAGATGACATCACATTTAACGGATCACATTTTTCACTCTGCTCAGACATGCAAGTTTCAGTTTATTTATTTATTTCCTCTTTCCTTCCTTTCTTTTTTTTTAAACACCGTACACGAAACGCGTCTTCTCGAAGACGAGGAGGACGCGGGAAGTCGCTATCAAATCGCGATGACTAATAAAACGCTAGAAAGAAAAAAAGGCACATGTACAGTGAGCGGCCGGTCTTTTCCGGAAGCCTCCGTTGTCCGGAGGGCTTAGCAGCAGAGTGACGTTGTGCGGTCCTGTGCGGTTCCGTTTCGGTCCTGTGCGGTCCCGTTTCGGTACCTACTGGTCCGTCGCCGTGACGAGCTCGAACCACTGCCTCAGGGCGTCGCTCAGGGTTTCGGGAAGCGTGTTGACGTCCCGCAGGATGATGTAGAAGGGGAAGGGAAACTCCTCCATGTAGGAGCGGATCTCTGGCATCTCTCCCGGTCCCTTGAATATGGGCACTTTGATGTCCAGGATGGAGTCCTGTAGCACAATATATAATATGAGCCGTGTGAATGGGATGGTTATCGGTGTGGGAAACTGTGGCAAACAATCGCAATGTTTCTCCCTCTCCACCTCAGCTGACGTGTGGTAAGCGTTCTGGCGCAAAATGGCTGCCGTGTATCACCTAGTTGGGTGCTGCACATTGGTAGTGGTTGAGGTGAGTTCCACCACATCACTGTAAAGCACTTTGACCATCTGGAAAAGTGCTATATAAATGCAATGATTCATGAATTCATTCGCTGAAGTTTAATGAAAAAAAAAAAAAACAATACAATGAACGATGCTAAGTTCGATATCAGGTCAATGTTGTATCCTGTGCGTTCTCACCCTTGAGTTGGGGTTGTCGAGCACCACGAAGATGACGAAGACGTTGGCGCGTCGGGCCGCCTGCACCGCGGCCGTCACGCGCTCCTTGCCCTCCAGGAACAGCCCCCTCCCGTCAGACACGACGAGCAGCAGCTGCGCTGTTTCTGCGGACGGGAGAAAGAGAAGGGGGGTCGGGTTTCGCAGACGTCCAACGGCACTCCCAGCCCGCACGTCAGGTGACAGCCAGTGGGGGGAGGCCGAGGAGCCTGGGGGACTGAGACCTGATACCCGCTGAACTCTATGGTTCCTGCTTCAACGCTATAAAGAGGGAGTTTTTTACTTTCGCCCCATTCACAAACCCCACTGGGTTTCAATGGGGTACTGTTCCCTCAGCTTTCGACTCCCTGACCTCTCGCAGAAACTCCAAAAGGCCTGTTTGTTGGGCATCGGTGGTACAAGGAGGGCACGGATCCCATGAGTAAACACCGTACGACACAATACAGTTTGTGTGCAGTTCCGCTAGGCTGGTTCACTGTAGAGCCAAGGGGACCTGTTCACTGTATTCTTTTATAGTTAGACGTAGAGCACCTCACCCTTCCCACATCTCACCTGAACTGCTGGAGCCGTAGGACTGATGCCGAGCTGCAACGAACATGTTGGCTGAGCTCTCCAAAAACTGCAAGAGAAGAAGACACAAAAGAGTTGGGGTTAAGGCTTGAATATTACAGGTGCTGCCCTTTAAGATGGTTTTGAAGAGGAGGAGTCAAGGAACTAGACACCCAACCAGAATGCTGTGTCTCTTGCTTGCTATACAATGTCATATGAACACAAATATTGAGACTTGTAGAAATTGTGAAATGCTACATGAAAAACAGGTCATAAAAGAAAAGAAAGCATTACCTGGGCTATCCTGGTTTTCTTCTGCTGGAACTGACACAGCCTCAGTATTCTGGCTCCTGATTGGTCATTGAACTGCTGATGGAAGGGGTGGAGCAGCTGCACAGTCTCTCCAAAGCTGGTGGAAAGAAGCCACGCCCCCTTTTGTTAGCTCGCTCACTGATTTGTTACCTGCATTTCCATGACACCTCGAGATTCCTGTCCTTTGGCACTCACCTGCACACGGACACCTGCCCCACCTCCAGAAGAGTGAGAGCGTTGACGATGACGGACAGAGACTCAAAAGCCATCTGTTCCACACAAGAGACAGAAATAAGGCAGATTAGTTGTCTCCACTGACTTCACAAGTTGATTGGATCCCATCCAGGATGCAGTGTAACACCATACAGCAGGGTTCTCCAGCCCTGCATTTCTGACTTCACTGAACAGTTCATGTGTTTGATCAATTCAGTTAATATCTACAAACACTTAGTATCAAATCATGGTCATAGGATTAACAAGGTGTTTTCTCATTTCTACAGACCATCTTGCCCAGTTTTATTCGCAAAGACCTATGGGACAGTCTTCCATTTTAAGGCAGCATTTTCACTATTTTTCCACACTTGCCCTTCATAGGCATGTCCCAAACCGAAGTCAAAAAGGTTAAATACCTGTTTTGAATGGTTGTCAATCATACTGGACGAGTCATCCACGGCCAGGCAGATCTGGTACTCCCGCTTGCTGGGTTTGGTTCTCCTCAGCCAGATCTTGTCCTTGCGGAACTGGCTGGCGATGTAGGGAATGACCTTGCGCATGTTCAGCCTCTTCCCGGTGCGGAAGTCGCCCCTGTGGGGACGCGGGAAATATATGACCCCGGCCATGGCCCCACATAATCACCGGACGTGCGGCACACCACTGACCAAATCAGCGCGTCATTTATTCTTTTGGGAGATGCTTTTTTTTTTCCAATGAAGCCATTATGGAAAACAACACCAGGTGCAAATAACAAACCACCAACACCAAGTGCAAAGGACAACCGCAAGCAGCAGTAAAATCAATAACGGTAGCACAAGAGATATTCAGTCCAAAGCTGATCAGGCTCAACCACAACTAAAGTGAATTATATGAGATAATTTGGCACAATGTCCTTAGTGTTTATCAACACTGGAATAGAACGGATATAGCTTAAATAAGAGTGATAGAAAGAAAGAGCTATTGATCTATGTAACATTCAGGGACTTGGAAATCCAAAGTGTAGACACTCATGTGAACAGTATGAATCCCCTGAATTCTGATCTACTGATCTATGTAACATTTCAGGGACTTCGAAATCCAAAGCGTATACACTCATGTGAACAGTATGAATCCTGTGTGCAGTTTGCGGGAAAGGCGGTGCTCACTTGAGCTTGGAGGCCCGGGTGGGCTCCAGGATGAGGCGGAGCTGCTCGCACAGCTGCTGGGACAGGGGCGAGGTCAGCAGCTGGTACTGCTGCCACATGGCGGCCGCTGCGCTCTCCTGGGGTCAGAGGTCAGAGGTCAGACAGAGGAACTCTGGAGGGTGGTGGGGCTCTCACACTCTTTGTATTAGCGCATGTGATACGCACATCCGAAAGTCAGCAGCGGTACAAGGAGGAAATGGCTCATAAAAAGAGAGATCTGCATGGTCAAAGCATTGTCTGTGGGGCAGCTACAATGTATCTAGGGAGCATTAAATAGTGTTGTATCCACAGATTGCACCTTTAGCGAGGCTAACTGTCCAATTAGCCTCCATTTCTGGGTAGGTTGGTGACAGTTTTTCCCAGTGAAATTTTGAATGGCATCCAAAGCCTGTTAGTTGATAAACAGCTACTTCAGGACTGTTTGAATGCTCTTTAACACTGACTACCAGCACCTGTACAGGAAGCTGGTGTTGCCATGACGTTGCGGTTTACCTCCTCCTGTCCCCCGGGAGTCTGTCTCTGCCAGGCCTCCAGCTGCAGCTCCAGCTCCTTCCTCAGCTCCTCTGGGTCTCTGAGCGGAGGCTGAAACAGAGGACAGCGAGCTGAAGGACCAATGACTCACCATCCATCACCAGGGTGCTGAGCACCGAGGTAATGGAGAACAGTTTTATAGCCCTTTAAAAGTCCTTAGTACTGATATCGAAAGATTATGCTATCAGGACAGGCATTCTAAGCCCCTATTCATTGAGCCAGTAGACAGGTAAAGGTTTCAGAGTTTAGGACATGGTGTCCAGCGTGTGAAGGGTCACAGGAAGGTTACCTGCTGCGTGTCCATCAGCAGCTCAGGTACTGTGTGGACGGTGGACTCCCAGCTCCTCTCAGGACGATCTTCTCCCTTATCCCGCCTGCCCTCTGACCTCTCCTCCTCGTCCTCATCTTCATCCCCCAGTCTCTGAGGCTCCAGCTCGGTTCTCTCCAGGCCTGGGAAATTAAGTTTGTGAGATCGCTGTATGCACATACACACTCAAGTACTCTGCACCCAAAACTATAGGTGGAAAATCCGTGTTCAGAAAGTAAAAGTCCTCCCCAGTATTTTCTTTCAATCACTTGGATATACTAATTTGCACAAGTCTTCAACCAGGAGGTCAAACGGGTTCATGGGTGGAAGAAACACATGGCAGGACTTTGACTTTCTGACCCCTGGATTTTCCACCTCTGCCCAAAACTCACTCACACGTGCATAGGGGTGCATTTCTGAATGTTTGGGTTTTCTAATGATGGGTTACCTTTCTGTTTGGATTTAGCGGAGTCCAACTGCTCTGGCTTCAGCTCCTTGGCGTCCACAGCCTGAAGGTCCTCTTCTTCGTCCTGTGCGTCCATAGCAATGTCGTCATCATCTTCCTCTTGATCTTCGTCCTGCTGGGCCCCTGCAGCCTTCTGTTGGTCCGCACTGGCAGCGTCTGTCAGCAGACGATACTGGAGCTCAGCACATGCTCACACCATGTTGTGCCAGTCATCCATTTTTATTCATTTATTTGTGGTTAAGGAGACTAGCCTCCTCCCCTTGTGTATTTTTTTGCATTCAGATGAGGAAAGCAGAGAAAGAGATGGAATCACAGTACAGTACCTAAGTCAGTACAGTACAGTACCTACGCACTGCGCCACAAGGTCGCCCCAAGTCATCTATTTTTGGTGGCATTCGCAAAAAAATGTGACAAGCAATTTAAAAAAGAACAAAATGAGCACAGCTCAGTACAGCATAGTACTGCACAGCACAGCACAGCATAAATACCCAGACCCAGTAAGGGAAGTGCTGGTCCCATAAATCCAAAATCACCTGTTTAACAGTTTGCCTTTTAACAGATTAAAAATATAAGAAAGTGGAGGAGAAGAAAAGGTCATATTTAGGCCCATTTAGGCTCATATTCCAGAATGTTCTAGATTCTGCAGTGCTGGGCAGGTCCCGTGAGCCCACGGTCCTGCTCAGAGGCTCGTTTTTTGGGGCTCACCGTATGTCTGGGTGTCGTAGGCCTGATCCCCCTCCCTGATGTGCTCGTACAGGTCGGACTCCTGCCGGGCGTCGGCCTGGTCGCGGTCCTGCCGCCGGTCCTCCCCGCTCTCCACCGTGCGCAGCCGCTTGCTGACGCGCTCGTTCCGGTCGCCCGTCGACCGCTCGTTGTCCGCCTGGCCGGGCTTCCGCTTGAAGCTCTGAAACGACGGGGGTGGGGCGTGAGCGTGCGTTGGCTCGCGGCCTGGGCGGCTCGCACCGTTCCCGTGGTAACCGGCGATGGCTCTTACCTGCGTCTTGCCCTGGCTCTGCCTCGGCAGGGAGACTCGGGCCATCAGCTTAGACTCGTGCCCTTCTGATTGGCTGGCGTCTGCTGCCCCGCTCCCATGCTCCTGAATGGCACAAAACACAAAGCTTATCTAAGATGCCCAAAGCATGACCAATAATACCAATTCAGTACAGCAACAACACTGAGAATCACACCAAGAGTACCATACTAACGTAGCTACATCGTCATTACATACAAACACACACACCAGAGAATATCTAGAAGCATCCATACCATACTATGTTACTGAGGAGTACACCTGGAATACAAACTAAAATACAAATACAAAAAGTGTGTCTATATCATGTACATTATAGAGAATGCAACCAGAGCACCAGCTTCAGCGCATCCGTGCTAAGTTCTGTATGCTAATACAGTGTGTCACTGAGGGAGAGATGGGGCATGTGTGGAGAGTGGCGCTACCTCCTTAGCCTGGTCTCTCTCTGAGGCGGACCCAGCCAGCTCCACGGCGGTGTCGCTCTGCATGTTCTCCTCCCCCGTCTGACCGTCCGTACCGTGCTCCTTCCTCTCCATTGGCTCCGGCTGATCTTCGTCCTCTCCTGCGCCTTCCTCATCCTCCTCCTGGAGGAAGACCAGCGAAATGGGATCTGCATTAAACCTTTATGTGGACTCATTCATTCCACAGCTGAAAAGTGGAGGAACCGTCTCAGGATTCTAACAGGTGCTGTTCTACCGATTTAAGAGTGAAGAGAAAGCCAACATGAACACTGGAATGAGTTTTGTCTTTGAGTAGTAAGTGTGCTTTAATTTCTTCTCAGTGGGCGGTATTAGTGGTTGTAGCATGAGAACAGGACAGACCTTGGGCTGCAGGCCTTCCTCTGTTGGAATGGCTCTGTCTTCTTCTTTTCCAGCCTCGTGACCCTGGTCCTGTTCATCCTGTTCGCCCTCCATGGGCTCGTCTTTGTCAGCTGTGTCTTCGGTTTCTAGCTGGTTGTCCTCCTTCTCCTCCTGTTCTCCTCCATCCTCCTCGTCTTTCTCCTTCTCCGGGTCCTGTTCTTCACCTTGGCCGTCCTGCTGGTCCTCTCCCATCTCCTCCACCCCCTCCTCCTCTCCCTCCTTTTCGCCTCCATCTTTGTCCTCCACCTCCATGGCCTTCTCCCCTATGTCGAATGGATTTTCCTCTGGGGCACCAAGCCAAGAAGAAAATTACCATTAGGCAACTTACGTTCACAGTATATTTTGAAATGCACTGCACATTTTTTTATAAATACCTACCAAAATGTTCATAATCATCATCATCTTCCTCCAGCCACCCTTCAGCCACCCACCCCAAATCTCCTCCTCATTCCTAATCATCCCTCTTTCTCCATTTTTCCTCACCCTCTCCTTCCTCTTCCCCGGCCTGCTCGTCCTCCTGGTCCAGTTTGAGTTCCTCCGGCAGGTCTATTGCCTCAGGGTCGGGCTTCTTGTCCTGCTGGCCGTGGTAGGGGTCCACCTCGTTCTCATCGAACTCCCGCTAAATACCAAAAACGCACAACACAGCAGTTACCACACCATCATTCCTGCTGCACAAACACACCATTATTCCTGCTGCACAAACACACACCTGCAGATACAATTCAGTTAAACATTTCTAATCATAAATATAAGAAATTAATATCATATTACATAACACTACAATCACTTAGTTGAAGCTCCTATCCAAAGCAGCTTAGAAAATTATATAAGTATTAAAAAAAAAAAAACTTTTTAAATATGGCTCCTGCTTCCATTGGTTAATGAGGCCTAAAACAGTAACATTATTCTCTACTGAAGCACCTTCCCCATATCATACATGCTTAATACAGCATATCAAACCCAGTTTTGGGCACAAAGCTCAGCACCTCATCGAGCTGCTCGTTGATCTTCTCCTTCCCCTCCTCGGCCTCTTCCTGCTCTTCGTCTTTATTCTGCCTCTTCTTGTCGTCTTTGTTGGGGTCTCCTGCGCCCAGATTGTCGTCCTTGGCCACCAGCTCCGACTCCCCCTGAAAACCATCCACCGCATTGTGAATTCTCACAGTGTCCCCTTGTCTCAATTTCTGGGACCTTCAGGAAATTAACTGATGCCTGTTCAGATGGTTTTAGCAATACCTCGTCCATTCCTTGGCCCGACTCCTCCTCTTTGTCGCTGCCTTCGAGGTCGTTGTCCTCGTCATCCTCGTCCCCCCACAATCTCTCGTCCAGCTTGTCGGTCTGACCCTCGCCCAGGTCGCCCATCTTCTTGTCCAGCTCCTCATCCTCTTTGTCGGACTCTTCCTCATCATCCTCCCCTGTGAATGAGCAGAAGTGCCGTTAATAAATCACGCCAGTCTGTACGAGTAAATCATAAATAGTCTACCGTCATTGGTTGAGAGGTTCTCATGGAACCGAAAAATGGACCAACCAGGCTCCCTGTCCCCGTCGTGCATCTTCCCGTCGAAGTCCTCCGACATCTCGATGGCGTTGTCCTCCTCTTTGACGTCTTTCTTGTCCTGCTCCTCCTCCTTCTTCTCCTGCCCTTCCTGGAAGGTGTCCTCCACCTGGGAGAGACCACAGATCAGGAGCTCAGATACAGGAAAGGCAGTATGAGGGTTAGGGACCTACCTCCACCTGCAGGCTCTAATCCGAAATAGGATACTGCAACCGTACTCTTGGGGAAGACAACTGTAAAACTGGATAGTGGATCCCATGTACAAATCTAAGCTGTGTCAGTCATGCTAAATAAAGGCATCTGCTAAACAAATAGTGACTGTAATGTAAAGTAATATAGTCTCCAGTGTCACTGGACTAGGTCACGGCCTGCAGGAAAATGGGAGCGCATTCTGTCAACCCGTAGGCCTCGTTCTGAGCGTCCATTGGGCCCCACCTGCTCTTCGTTCTCGATCTTGTCGCTGACGTCTTTGCTCCCCTCGCCCTCTCCGATTCCGCCGCCCTCGTAGTCGTGGAACTGCGTGGCGCCCTCGCCTTCGCCGCCCTCCATGAGCTCCTGAGGCAGACAGAAGCCCTGGAACAGGAAACAGAATGTGGGAGAGTGTCAGGGGAATGTTGTATGTGCCACAAAAACAGCAGAGGCTGGGATGTCACTTCCTGTGAAAACGGCAACACTGTGAAGACTCACAAGATGAGGAATAATATTTTAAAAGCCTGTAACCATAAGATATCCAAATAAAGTAAACTGAAAAAATCTAAAAATATGTGTTGGGCTTCCAGTAACCACAAAAAGGAGAATGCTGAATGATGTCAACCCCTCACCAAATCACTTCACTGTCCATCTCCACTTGTGATTGACTAGCTGCAGTAAACAGGGCTTATCAGAGTGAAGCAGTGTGAGATGATGGCAGCAGTGCCCTACCTTCTGCGCCAGCTCTGTGAAGATGCTGGCCAGGACAGACAGCATCTTCCCCGTGCTCCTGTGGGCCCCCAGGGCCACGGCCACGTAGTAGCGCACCAGCTCAGAGTACACGCCCAACATGGGCTGCAGACGCACCAGGGACCGGCAGGCCCCACCCAGCTCCTGCAGGGAGGGAACAGGACACGTGTGATGGGCGGGGTCACGTCCTCAGGGCAACGTAAAATAATAACAATCGCACCAAATGTCAGGACATCAGGATAATAAAAGGACAATGCCGTCATGGTAACATAAGGACAATGTCACATGTTTAACTGAATAAATTTAACTTAATAATAAATAAGTTTATTATTGCTATTATGTCTCTTATCTATGAACAGGGATTTTGCGGGCAGCAGTGTAGTATAATGGGTTGTACCCTTGAGCAAGGTACTTAACCTGCATTGCTTCAGTATATATCCAGCTGTATAAATGGATGCAGTGCAAATGCTATGTAAAAGTTGTGTAAGAGCGTCTGCTAAATGCCTGTATTGTAATGTTTTGACTACTACTATCAGTTGTGATCCTGTGACCCTGATCATTACTGTTCATTGCCTGGATGCAAACACATACATACAGCCTCCACTGGCCCTTCTGACAGTCTGGTGATGGCGGGTTGCCATGTTGTACCTGGATCTGCTGAGGGGAGCAGGTCTCCCTCTGCGCTCGGAGACTCTCCAGCAGCTGCTCCAGCGACCCGCTGACCTCCTGCAGAGAGAGCGACGACACCTCCGCGCCCAGCTCCTCCTCCAGCAGCTTGGTCAGGTGACCAGTCTTCAGCAGATCCTCAGGCTCCTCCTGGCTCCCTATGGAGGGGGGGGTCAGACACGAGAGCGGGTTCACAAACGGTGGATATGCAGAAATAGAGGCACGGGCTCCAGTACAGTCATGACCCTGTCGCTAATGCGTTCCTTACCCGGCTTAGACTCTGCTGACTGCTCCTGCTCCTCCTCCTCGGGCCCGTCCTTCCTCTTCACCAGGCTCTGTACTGCACAGAGCACGCTGTTGATCGTCTTGTCCAGCTGAGCAGAGAACTCGGAGGAGAAGTCCTGAGGTAAATCTGAGAGGAGGAACAGAATTTTTTTTTTAACATTTTTGTGAGTGTTTTCTTTTCTTAACTCGTAAAGTTGTATGCTTCAATATATTTATGAACACTTGAATATTTATGAAGAC